>NW_028249343.1:0-37615 GCF_964263255.1 Lissotriton vulgaris
GGTCCGTTTTCAAATGTTTTATTTTTGAACGTCAGTTCACATTTGTAGGTGGATCATCAGTGTTAGAGCTAAAATTAGCATGTTTAAAGTGATTTTCATGCTTCCAGGGGCCCAAAACACAAGATTTATGGAATGGTTAAAAGTGCATGAAAATGGCCAATTTACTCACTCTGAGTTCTCAAAAAGGGTTTCTTCACCCCCGGGAAGTTAATTAAATACCATTTGGAGGCATTTAATGTTCGAGCAAAAACGGCTGATTTTCGACAAAAGAGATAACACCCCCCCATTACGTCATGCTTCAGAAATGTGGAAAATGGTCCGTTTTCAAATGTTTTATTTTTGAACGTCAGTTCACATTTGTAGGTGGATCATCAGTGTTAGAGCTAAAATTAGCATGTTTAAAGTGATTTTCATGCTTCCAGGGGCTCGGGAAGTTAATTAAATACCATTTGGAGGCATTTAATGTTCGAGCAAAAACGGCTGATTTTCGACAAAAGAGATAACACCCCCCCATTACGTCATGCTTCAGAAATGTGGAAAATGGTCCGTTTTCAAATGTTTTATTTTTGAACGTCAGTTCACATTTGTAGGTGGATCATCAGTGTTAGAGCTAAAATTAGCATGTTTAAAGTGATTTTCATGCTTCCAGGGGCTCGGGAAGTTAATTAAATACCATTTGGAGGCATTTAATGTTCGAGCAAAAACGGCTGATTTTCGACAAAAGAGATAACACCCCCCCATTACGTCATGCTTCAGAAATGTGGAAAATGGTCAGTTTTCAAATGTTTTATTTTTGAACGTCAGTTCACATTTGTAGGTGGATCATCAGTGTTAGAGCTAAAATTAGCATGTTTAAAGTGATTTTCATGCTTCCAGGGGCCCAAAACACAAGATTTATGGAATGGTTAAAAGTGCATGAAAATGGCCAATTTACTCACTCTGAGTTCTCAAAAAGGGTTTCTTCACCCCGGGAAGTTAATTAAATACCATTTGGAGGCATTTAATGTTCGAGCAAAAACTGCTGATTTTCGACAAAAGAGATAACACCCCCCCATTACGTCATGCTTCAGAAATGTGGAAAATGGTCCGTTTTCAAATGTTTTATTTTGAACGTCAGTTCACATTTGTAGGTGGATCATCAGTGTTAGAGCTAAAATTAGCATGTTTAAAGTGATTTTCATGCTTCCAGGGGCTCGGGAAGTTAATTAAATACCATTTGGAGGCATTTAATGTTCGAGCAAAAACGGCTGATTTTCGACAAAAGAGATAACACCCCCCCATTACGTCATGCTTCAGAAATGTGGAAAATGGTCCGTTTTCAAATGTTTTATTTTTGAACGTCAGTTCACATTTGTAGGTGGATCATCAGTGTTAGAGCTAAAATTAGCATGTTTAAAGTGATTTTCATGCTTCCAGGGGCCCAAAACACAAGATTTATGGAATGGTTAAAAGTGCATGAAAATGGCCAATTTACTCACTCTGAGTTCTCAAAAAGGGTTTCTTCACCCCGGGAAGTTAATTAAATACCATTTGGAGGCATTTAATGTTCGAGCAAAAACGGCTGATTTTCGACAAAAGAGATAACACCCCCCCATTACGTCATGCTTCAGAAATGTGGAAAATGGTCCGTTTTCAAATGTTTTATTTTTGAACGTCAGTTCACATTTGTAGGTGGATCATCAGTGTTAGAGCTAAAATTAGCATGTTTAAAGTGATTTTCATGCTTCCAGGGGCTCGGGAAGTTAATTAAATACCATTTGGAGGCATTTAATGTTCGAGCAAAAACGGCTGATTTTCGACAAAAGAGATAACACCCCCCCCATTACGTCATGCTTCAGAAATGTGGAAAATGGTCCGTTTTCAAATGTTTTATTTTTGAACGTCAGTTCACATTTGTAGGTGGATCATCAGTGTTAGAGCTAAAATTAGCATGTTTAAAGTGATTTTCATGCTTCCAGGGGCTCGGGAAGTTAATTAAATACCATTTGGAGGCATTTAATGTTCGAGCAAAAACGGCTGATTTTCGACAAAAGAGATAACACCCCCCCATTACGTCATGCTTCAGAAATGTGGAAAATGGTCCGTTTTCAAATGTTTTATTTTTGAACGTCAGTTCACATTTGTAGGTGGATCATCAGTGTTAGAGCTAAAATTAGCATGCTTAAAGTGATTTTCATGCTTCCAGGGGCTCGGGAAGTTAAATAAATACCATTTGGAGGCATTTAATGTTCGAGCAAAAACGGCTGATTTTCGACAAAAGAGATAACACCCCCCCATTACGTCATGCTTCAGAAATGTGGAAAATGGTCCGTTTTCAAATGTTTTATTTTTGAACGTCAGTTCACATTTGTAGGTGGATCATCAGTGTTAGAGCTAAAATTAGCATGTTTAAAGTGATTTTCATGCTTCCAGGGGCTCGGGAAGTTAATTAAATACCATTTGGAGGCATTTAATGTTCGAGCAAAAACGGCTGATTTTCGACAAAAGAGATAACACCCCCCCATTACGTCATGCTTCAGAAATGTGGAAAATGGTCCGTTTTCAAATGTTTTATTTTTGAACGTCAGTTCACATTTGTAGGTGGATCATCAGTGTTAGAGCTAAAATTAGCATGTTTAAAGTGATTTTCATGCTTCCAGGGGCTCGGGAAGTTAATTAAATACCATTTGGAGGCATTTAATGTTCGAGCAAAAACGGCTGATTTTCGACAAAAGAGATAACACCCCCCCATTACGTCATGCTTCAGAAATGTGGAAAATGGTCCGTTTTCAAATGTTTTATTTTTGAACGTCAGTTCACATTTGTAGGTGGATCATCAGTGTTAGAGCTAAAATTAGCATGTTTAAAGTGATTTTCATGCTTCCAGGGGCCCAAAACACAAGATTTATGGAATGGTTAAAAGTGCATGAAAATGGCCAATTTACTCACTCTGAGTTCTCAAAAAGGGTTTCTTCACCCCGGGAAGTTAATTAAATACCATTTGGAGGCATTTAATGTTCGAGCAAAAACGGCTGATTTTCGACAAAAGAGATAACACCCCCCCATTACGTCATGCTTCAGAAATGTGGAAAATGGTCCGTTTTCAAATGTTTTATTTTTGAACGTCAGTTCACATTTGTAGGTGGATCATCAGTGTTAGAGCTAAAATTAGCATGTTTAAAGTGATTTTCATGCTTCCAGGGGCTCGGGAAGTTAATTAAATACCATTTGGAGGCATTTAATGTTCGAGCAAAAACGGCTGATTTTCGACAAAAGAGATAACACCCCCCCATTACGTCATGCTTCAGAAATGTGGAAAATGGTCCGTTTTCAAATGTTTTATTTTTGAACGTCAGTTCACATTTGTAGGTGGATCATCAGTGTTAGAGCTAAAATTAGCATGTTTAAAGTGATTTTCATGCTTCCAGGGGCTCGGGAAGTTAATTAAATACCATTTGGAGGCATTTAATGTTCGAGCAAAAACGGCTGATTTTCGACAAAAGAGATAACACCCCCCCATTACGTCATGCTTCAGAAATGTGGAAAATGGTCCGTTTTCAAATGTTTTATTTTTGAACGTCAGTTCACATTTGTAGGTGGATCATCAGTGTTAGAGCTAAAATTAGCATGTTTAAAGTGATTTTCATGCTTCCAGGGGCCCAAAACACAAGATTTATGGAATGGTTAAAAGTGCATGAAAATGGCCAATTTACTCACTCTGAGTTCTCAAAAAGGTTTCTTCACCCCGGGAAGTTAATTAAATACCATTTGGAGGCATTTAATGTTCGAGCAAAAACGGCTGATTTTCGACAAAAGAGATAACACCCCCCCATTACGTCATGCTTCAGAAATGTGGAAAATGGTCCGTTTTCAAATGTTTTATTTTTGAACGTCAGTTCACATTTGTAGGTGGATCATCAGTGTTAGAGCTAAAATTAGCATGTTTAAAGTGATTTTCATGCTTCCAGGGGCTCGGGAAGTTAATTAAATACCATTTGGAGGCATTTAATGTTCGAGCAAAAACGGCTGATTTTCGACAAAAGAGATAACACCCCCCCATTACGTCATGCTTCAGAAATGTGGAAAATGGTCCGTTTTCAAATGTTTTATTTTTGAACGTCAGTTCACATTTGTAGGTGGATCATCAGTGTTAGAGCTAAAATTAGCATGTTTAAAGTGATTTTCATGCTTCCAGGGGCCCAAAACACAAGATTTATGGAATGGTTAAAAGTGCATGAAAATGGCCAATTTACTCACTCTGAGTTCTCAAAAAGGGTTTCTTCACCCCGGGAAATTAATTAAATACCATTTGGAGGCATTTAATGTTCGAGCAAAAACGGCTGATTTTCGACAAAAGAGATAACACCCCCCCATTACGTCATGCTTCAGAAATGTGGAAAATGGTCCGTTTTCAAATGTTTTATTTTTGAACGTCAGTTCACATTTGTAGGTGGATCATCAGTGTTAGAGCTAAAATTAGCATGTTTAAAGTGATTTTCATGCTTCCAGGGGCCCAAAACACAAGATTTATGGAATGGTTAAAAGTGCATGAAAATGGCCAATTTACTCACTCTGAGTTCTCAAAAAGGGTTTCTTCACCCCGGGAAGTTAATTAAATACCATTTGGAGGCATTTAATGTTCGAGCAAAAACGGCTGATTTTCGACAAAAGAGATAACACCCCCCCATTACGTCATGCTTCAGAAATGTGGAAAATGGTCCGTTTTCAAATGTTTTATTTTTGAACGTCAGTTCACATTTGTAGGTGGATCATCAGTGTTAGAGCTAAAATTAGCATGTTTAAAGTGATTTTCATGCTTCCAGGGGCTCGGGAAGTTAATTAAATACCATTTGGAGGCATTTAATGTTCGAGCAAAAACGGCTGATTTTCGACAAAAGAGATAACACCCCCCCATTACGTCATGCTTCAGAAATGTGGAAAATGGTCCGTTTTCAAATGTTTTATTTTTGAACGTCAGTTCACATTTGTAGGTGGATCATCAGTGTTAGAGCTAAAATTAGCATGTTTAAAGTGATTTTCATGCTTCCAGGGGCTCGGGAAGTTAATTAAATACCATTTGGAGGCATTTAATGTTCGAGCAAAAACGGCTGATTTTCGACAAAAGAGATAACACCCCCCCTTTACGTCATGCTTCAGAAATGTGGAAAATGGTCCGTTTTCAAATGTTTTATTTTTGAACGTCAGTTCACATTTGTAGGTGGATCATCAGTGTTAGAGCTAAAATTAGCATGTTTAAAGTGATTTTCATGCTTCCAGGGGCCCAAAACACAAGATTTATGGAATGGTTAAAAGTGCATGAAAATGGCCAATTTACTCACTCTGAGTTCTCAAAAAGGGTTTCTTCACCCCGGGAAGTTAATTAAATACCATTTGGAGGCATTTAATGTTCGAGCAAAAACGGCTGATTTTCGACAAAAGAGATAACACCCCCCCATTACGTCATGCTTCAGAAATGTGGAAAATGGTCCGTTTTCAAATGTTTTATTTTTGAACGTCAGTTCACATTTGTAGGTGGATCATCAGTGTTAAAGCTAAAATTAGCATGTTTAAAGTGATTTTCATGCTTCCAGGGGCTCGGGAAGTTAATTAAATACCATTTGGAGGCATTTAATGTTCGAGCAAAAATGGCTGATTTTCGACAAAAGAGATAACACCCCCCCATTACGTCATGCTTCAGAAATGTGGAAAATGGTCCGTTTTCAAATGTTTTATTTTTGAACATCAGTTCACATTTGTAGGTGGATCATCAGTGTTAGAGCTAAAATTAGCATGTTTAAAGTGATTTTCATGCTTCCAGGGGCCCAAAACACAAGATTTATGGAATGGTTAAAAGTGCATGAAAATGGCCAATTTACTCACTCTGAGTTCTCAAAAAGGGTTTCTTCACCCCGGGAAATTAATTAAATACCATTTGGAGGCATTTAATGTTCGAGCAAAAACGGCTGATTTTCGACAAAAGAGATAACACCCCCCCATTACGTCATGCTTCAGAAATGTGGAAAATGGTCCGTTTTCAAATGTTTTATTTTTGAACGTCAGTTCACATTTGTAGGTGGATCATCAGTGTTAGAGCTAAAATTAGCATGTTTAAAGTGATTTTCATGCTTCCAGGGGCTCGGGAAGTTAATTAAATACCATTTGGAGGCATTTAATGTTCGAGCCAAAACGGCTGATTTTCGACAAAAGAGATAACACCCCCCCATTACGTCATGCTTCAGAAATGTGGAAAATGGTCCGTTTTCAAATGTTTTATTTTTGAACGTCAGTTCACATTTGTAGGTGGATCATCAGTGTTAGAGCTAAAATTAGCATGTTTAAAGTGATTTTCATGCTTCCAGGGGCTCGGGAAGTTAATTAAATACCATTTGGAGGCATTTAATGTTCGAGCAAAAACGGCTGATTTTCGACAAAAGAGATAACACCCCCCCATTACGTCATGCTTCAGAAATGTGGAAAATGGTCCGTTTTCAAATGTTTTATTTTTGAACGTCAGTTCACATTTGTAGGTGGATCATCAGTGTTAGAGCTAAAATTAGCATGTTTAAAGTGATTTTCATGCTTCCAGGGGCCCAAAACACAAGATTTATGGAATGGTTAAAAGTGCATGAAAATGGCCAATTTACTCACTCTGAGTTCTCAAAAAGGGTTTCTTCACCCCGGGAAGTTAATTAAATACCATTTGGAGGCATTTAATGTTCGAGCAAAAACGGCTGATTTTCGACAAAAGAGATAACACCCCCCCATTACGTCATGCTTCAGAAATGTGGAAAATGGTCCGTTTTCAAATGTTTTATTTTTGAACGTCAGTTCACATTTGTAGGTGGATCATCAGTGTTAGAGCTAAAATTAGCATGTTTAAAGTGATTTTCATGCTTCCAGGGGCTCGGGAAGTTAATTAAATACTATTTGGAGGCATTTAATGTTCGAGCAAAAACGGCTGATTTTCGACAAAAGAGATAACACCCCCCCATTACGTCATGCTTCAGAAATGTGGAAAATGGTCCGTTTTCAAATGTTTTATTTTTGAACGTCAGTTCACATTTGTAGGTGGATCATCAGTGTTAGAGCTAAAATTAGCATGTTTAAAGTGATTTTCATGCTTCCAGGGGCCCAAAACACAAGATTTATGGAATGGTTAAAAGTGCATGAAAATGGCCAATTTACTCACTCTGAGTTCTCAAAAAAGGGTTTCTTCACCCCGGGAAGTTAATTAAATACCATTTGGAGGCATTTAATGTTCGAGCAAAAACGGCTGATTTTCGACAAAAGAGATAACACCCCCCCATTACGTCATGCTTCAGAAATGTGGAAAATGGTCCGTTTTCAAATGTTTTATTTTTGAACGTCAGTTCACATTTGTAGGTGGATCATCAGTGTTAGAGCTAAAATTAGCATGTTTAAAGTGATTTTCATGCTTCCAGGGGCTCGGGAAGTTAATTAAATACCATTTGGAGGCATTTAATGTTCGAGCAAAAACGGCTGATTTTCGACAAAAGAGATAACACCCCCCCATTACGTCATGCTTCAGAAATGTGGAAAATGGTCCGTTTTCAAATGTTTTATTTTTGAACGTCAGTTCACATTTGTAGGTGGATCATCAGTGTTAGAGCTAAAATTAGCATGTTTAAAGTGATTTTCATGCTTCCAGGGGCTCGGGAAGTTAATTAAATACCATTTGGAGGCATTTAATGTTCGAGCAAAAACGGCTGATTTTCGACAAAAGAGATAACACCCCCCCATTACGTCATGCTTCAGAAATGTGGAAAATGGTCCGTTTTCAAATGTTTTATTTTTGAACGTCAGTTCACATTTGTAGGTGGATCATCAGTGTTAGAGCTAAAATTAGCATGTTTAAAGTGATTTTCATGCTTCCAGGGGCTCGGGAAGTTAATTAAATACCATTTGGAGGCATTTAATGTTCGAGCAAAAACGGCTGATTTTCGACAAAAGAGATAACACCCCCCCATTACGTCATGCTTCAGAAATGTGGAAAATGGTCCGTTTTCAAATGTTTTATTTTTGAACGTCAGTTCACATTTGTAGGTGGATCATCAGTGTTAGAGCTAAAATTAGCATGTTTAAAGTGATTTTCATGCTTCCAGGGGCTCGGGAAGTTAATTAAATACCATTTGGAGGCATTTAATGTTCGAGCAAAAACGGCTGATTTTCGACAAAAGAGATAACACCCCCCCATTACGTCATGCTTCAGAAATGTGGAAAATGGTCCGTTTTCAAATGTTTTATTTTTGAACGTCAGTTCACATTTGTAGGTGGATCATCAGTGTTAGAGCTAAAATTAGCATGTTTAAAGTGATTTTCATGCTTCCAGGGGCCCAAAACACAAGATTTATGGAATGGTTAAAAGTGCATGAAAATGGCCAATTTACTCACTCTGAGTTCTCAAAAAGGGTTTCTTCACCCCGGGAAGTTAATTAAATACCATTTGGAGGCATTTAATGTTCGAGCAAAAACGGCTGATTTTCGACAAAAGAGATAACACCCCCCCATTACGTCATGCTTCAGAAATGTGGAAAATGGTCCGTTTTCAAATGTTTTATTTTTGAACGTCAGTTCACATTTGTAGGTGGATCATCAGTGTTAGAGCTAAAATTAGCATGTTTAAAGTGATTTTCATGCTTCCAGGGGCTCGGGAAGTTAATTAAATACCATTTGGAGGCATTTAATGTTCGAGCAAAAACGGCTGATTTTCGACAAAAGAGATAACACCCCCCCATTACGTCATGCTTCAGAAATGTGGAAAATGGTCCGTTTTCAAATGTTTTATTTTTGAACGTCAGTTCACATTTGTAGGTGGATCATCAGTGTTAGAGCTAAAATTAGCATGTTTAAAGTGATTTTCATGCTTCCAGGGGCTCGGGAAGTTAATTAAATACCATTTGGAGGCATTTAATGTTCGAGCAAAAACGGCTGATTTTCGACAAAAGAGATAACACCCCCCCATTACGTCATGCTTCAGAAATGTGGAAAATGGTCCGTTTTCAAATGTTTTATTTTTGAACGTCAGTTCACATTTGTAGGTGGATCATCAGTGTTAGAGCTAAAATTAGCATGTTTAAAGTGATTTTCATGCTTCCAGGGGCTCGGGAAGTTAATTAAATACCATTTGGAGGCATTTAATGTTCGAGCAAAAACGGCTGATTTTCGACAAAAGAGATAACACCCCCCCATTACGTCATGCTTCAGAAATGTGGAAAATGGTCCGTTTTCAAATGTTTTATTTTTGAACGTCAGTTCACATTTGTAGGTGGATCATCAGTGTTAGAGCTAAAATTAGCATGTTTAAAGTGATTTTCATGCTTCCAGGGGCTCGGGAAGTTAATTAAATACCATTTGGAGGCATTTAATGTTCGAGCAAAAACGGCTGATTTTCGACAAAAGAGATAACACCCCCCCATTACGTCATGCTTCAGAAATGTGGAAAATGGTCCGTTTTCAAATGTTTTATTTTTGAACGTCAGTTCACATTTGTAGGTGGATCATCAGTGTTAGAGCTAAAATTAGCATGTTTAAAGTGATTTTCATGCTTCCAGGGGCTCGGGAAGTTAATTAAATACCATTTGGAGGCATTTAATGTTCGAGCAAAAACGGCTGATTTTCGACAAAAGAGATAACACCCCCCCATTACGTCATGCTTCAGAAATGTGGAAAATGGTCCGTTTTCAAATGTTTTATTTTTGAACGTCAGTTCACATTTGTAGGTGGATCATCAGTGTTAGAGCTAAAATTAGCATGTTTAAAGTGATTGTCATGCTTCCAGGGGCTCGGGAAGTTAATTAAATACCATTTGGAGGCATTTAATGTTCGAGCAAAAACGGCTGATTTTCGACAAAAGAGATAACACCCCCCCATTACGTCATGCTTCAGAAATGTGGAAAATGGTCCGTTTTCAAATGTTTTATTTTTGAACGTCAGTTCACATTTGTAGGTGGATCATCAGTGTTAGAGCTAAAATTAGCATGTTTAAAGTGATTTTCATGCTTCCAGGAGCCCAAAACACAAGATTTATGGAATGGTTAAAAGTGCATGAAAATGGCCAATTTACTCACTCTGAGTTCTCAAAAAGGGTTTCTTCACCCCGGGAAGTTAATTAAATACCATTTGGAGGCATTTAATGTTCGAGCAAAAACGGCTGATTTTCGACAAAAGAGATAACACCCCCCCATTACGTCATGCTTCAGAAATGTGGAAAATGGTCCGTTTTCAAATGTTTTATTTTTGAATGTCAGTTCACATTTGTAGGTGGATCATCAGTGTTAGAGCTAAAATTAGCATGTTTAAAGTGATTTTCATGCTTCCAGGGGCCCAAAACACAAGATTTATGGAATGGTTAAAAGTGCATGAAAATGGCCAATTTACTCACTCTGAGTTCTCAAAAAGGGTTTCTTCACCCCGGGAAGTTAATTAAATACCATTTGGAGGCATTTAATGTTCGAGCAAAAACGGCTGATTTTCGACAAAAGAGATAACACCCCCCCCATTACGTCATGCTTCAGAAATGTGGAAAATGGTCCGTTTTCAAATGTTTTATTTTTGAACGTCAGTTCACATTTGTAGGTGGATCATCAGTGTTAGAGCTAAAATTAGCATGTTTAAAGTGATGTTCATGCTTCCAGGGGCTCGGGAAGTTAATTAAATACCATTTGGAGGCATTTAATGTTCGAGCAAAAACGGCTGATTTTCGACAAAAGAGATAACACTCCCCCATTACGTCATGCTTCAGAAATGTGGAAAATGGTCCGTTTTCAAATGTTTTATTTTTGAACGTCAGTTCACATTTGTAGGTGGATCATCAGTGTTAGAGCTAAAATTAGCATGTTTAAAGTGATTTTCATGCTTCCAGGGGCTCGGGAAGTTAATTAAATACCATTTGGAGGCATTTAATGTTCGAGCAAAAACGGCTGATTTTCGACAAAAGAGATAACACCCCCCCATTACGTCATGCTTCAGAAATGTGGAAAATGGTCCGTTTTCAAATGTTTTATTTTTGAACGTCAGTTCACATTTGTAGGTGGATCATCAGTGTTAGAGCTAAAATTAGCATGTTTAAAGTGATTTTCATGCTTCCAGGGGCTCGGGAAGTTAATTAAATACCATTTGGAGGCATTTAATGTTCGAGCAAAAACGGCTGATTTTCGACAAAAGAGATAACACCCCCCCATTACGTCATGCTTCAGAAATGTGGAAAATGGTCCGTTTTCAAATGTTTTATTTTTGAACGTCAGTTCACATTTGTAGGTGGATCATCAGTGTTAGAGCTAAAATTAGCATGTTTAAAGTGATTTTCATGCTTCCAGTGGCTCGGGAAGTTAATTAAATACCATTTGGAGGCATTTAATGTTCGAGCAAAAACGGCTGATTTTCGACAAAAGAGATAACACCCCCCCATTACGTCATGCTTCAGAAATGTGGAAAATGGTCCGTTTTCAAATGTTTTATTTTTGAACGTCAGTTCACATTTGTAGGTGGATCATCAGTGTTAGAGCTAAAATTAGCATGTTTAAAGTGATTTTCATGCTTCCAGTGGCTCGGGAAGTTAATTAAATACCATTTGGAGGCATTTAATGTTCGAGCAAAAACGGCTGATTTTCGACAAAAGAGATAACACCCCCCCATTACGTCATGCTTCAGAAATGTGGAAAATGGTCTGTTTTCAAATGTTTTATTTTTGAACGTCAGTTCACATTTGTAGGTGGATCATCAGTGTTAGAGCTAAAATTAGCATGTTTAAAGTGATTTTCATGCTTCCAGGGGCTCGGGAAGTTAATTAAATACCATTTGGAGGCATTTAATGTTCGAGCAAAAACGGCTGATTTTCGACAAAAGAGATAACACCCCCCCCATTACGTCATGCTTCAGAAATGTGGAAAATGGTCCGTTTTCAAATGTTTTATTTTTGAACGTCAGTTCACATTTGTAGGTGGATCATCAGTGTTAGAGCTAAAATTAGCATGTTTAAAGTGATTTTCATGCTTCCAGGGGCTCGGGAAGTTAATTAAATACCATTTGGAGGCATTTAATGTTCGAGCAAAAACGGCTGATTTTCGACAAAAGAGATAACACCCCCCCATTACGTCATGCTTCAGAAATGTGGAAAATGGTCCGTTTTCAAATGTTTTATTTTTGAACGTCAGTTCACATTTGTAGGTGGATCATCAGTGTTAGAGCTAAAATTAGCATGTTTAAAGTGATTTTCATGCTTCCAGGGGCCCAAAACACAAGATTTATGGAATGGTTAAAAGTGCATGAAAATGGCCAATTTACTCACTCTGAGTTCTCAAAAAGGGTTTCTTCACCCCGGGAAGTTAATTAAATACCATTTGGAGGCATTTAATGTTCGAGCAAAAACGGCTGATTTTCGACAAAAGAGATAACACCCCCCCATTACGTCATGCTTCAGAAATGTGGAAAATGGTCCGTTTTCAAATGTTTTATTTTTGAACGTCAGTTCACATTTGTAGGTGGATCATCAGTGTTAGAGCTAAAATTAGCATGTTTAAAGTGATTTTCATGCTTCCAGGGGCCCAAAACACAAGATTTATGGAATGGTTAAAAGTGCATGAAAATGGCCAATTTACTCACTCTGAGTTCTCAAAAAGGGTTTCTTCACCCCGGGAAGTTAATTAAATACCATTTGGAGGCATTTAATGTTCGAGCAAAAACGGCTGATTTTCGACAAAAGAGATAACACCCCCCCATTACGTCATGCTTCAGAAATGTGGAAAATGGTACGTTTTCAAATGTTTTATTTTTGAACGTCAGTTCACATTTGTAGGTGGATCATCAGTGTTAGAG
This sequence comes from Lissotriton vulgaris, assembly GCF_964263255.1. Lineage (NCBI taxonomy): Eukaryota > Metazoa > Chordata > Amphibia > Caudata > Salamandridae > Lissotriton > Lissotriton vulgaris. Next base: position 12,814 of record NW_028249343.1, read on the forward strand.
CTAAAATTAGCATGTTTAAAGTGATTTTCATGCTTCCAGGGGCTCGGGAAGTTAATTAAATACCATTTGGAGGCATTTAATGTTTGAGCAAAAACGGCTGATTTTCGACAAAAGAGATAACACCCCCCCATTACGTCATGCTTCAGAAATGTGGAAAATGGTCCGTTTTCAAATGTTTTATTTTTGAACGTCAGTTCACATTTGTAGGTGGATCATCAGTGTTAGAGCTAAAATTAGCATGTTTAAAGTGATTTTCATGCTTCCAGGGGCTCAGGAAGTTAATTAAATACCATTTGGAGGCATTTAATGTTCGAGCAAAAACGGCTGATTTTCGACAAAAGAGATAACACCCCCCCATTACGTCATGCTTCAGAAATGTGGAAAATGGTCCGTTTTCAAATGTTTTATTTTTGAACGTCAGTTCACATCTGTAGGTGGATCATCAGTGTTAGAGCTAAAATTAGCATGTTTAAAGTGATTTTCATGCTTCCAGGGGCTCGGGAAGTTAATTAAATACCATTTGGAGGCATTTAATGTTCGAGCAAAAACGGCTGATTTTCGACAAAAGAGATAACACCCCCCCATTACGTCATGCTTCAGAAATGTGGAAAATGGTCCGTTTTCAAATGTTTTATTTTTGAACGTCAGTTCACATTTGTAGGTGGATCATCAGTGTTAGAGCTAAAATTAGCATGTTTAAAGTGATTTTCATGCTTCCAGGGGCTCGGGAAGTTAATTAAATACCATTTGGAGGCATTTAATGTTCGAGCAAAAACGGCTGATTTTCGACAAAAGAGATAACACCCCCCCATTACGTCATGCTTCAGAAATGTGGAAAATGGTCCGTTTTCAAATGTTTTATTTTTGAACGTCAGTTCACATTTGTAGGTGGATCATCAGTGTTAGAGCTAAAATTAGCATGTTTAAAGTGATTTTCATGCTTCCAGGGGCTCGGGAAGTTAATTAAATACCATTTGGAGGCATTTAATGTTCGAGCAAAAACGGCTGATTTTCGACAAAAGAGATAACACCCCCCCATTACGTCATGCTTCAGAAATGTGGAAAATGGTCCGTTTTCAAATGTTTTATTTTTGAACGTCAGTTCACATTTGTAGGTGGATCATCAGTGTTAGAGCTAAAATTAGCATGTTTAAAGTGATTTTCATGCTTCCAGGGGCCCAAAACACAAGATTTATGGAATGGTTAAAAGTGCATGAAAATGGCCAATTTACTCACTCTGAGTTCTCAAAAAGGGTTTCTTCACCCCGGGAAGTTAATTAAATACCATTTGGAGGCATTTAATGTTCGAGCAAAAACGGCTGATTTTCGACAAAAGAGATAACACCCCCCCATTACGTCATGCTTCAGAAATGTGGAAAATGGTCCGTTTTCAAATGTTTTATTTTTGAACGTCAGTTCACATTTGTAGGTGGATCATCAGTGTTAGAGCTAAAATTAGCATGTTTAAAGTGATTTTCATGCTTCCAGGGGCTCGGGAAGTTAATTAAATACCATTTGGAGGCATTTAATGTTCGAGCAAAAACGGCTGATTTTCGACAAAAGAGATAACACCCCCCCATTACGTCATGCTTCAGAAATGTGGAAAATGGTCCGTTTTCAAATGTTTTATTTTTGAACGTCAGTTCACATTTGTAGGTGGATCATCAGTGTTAGAGCTAAAATTAGCATGTTTAAAGTGATTTTCATGCTTCCAGGGGCTCGGGAAGTTAATTAAATACCATTTGGAGGCATTTAATGTTCGAGCAAAAACGGCTGATTTTCGACAAAAGAGATAACACCCCCCCATTACGTCATGCTTCAGAAATGTGGAAAATGGTCCGTTTTCAAATGTTTTATTTTTGAACGTCAGTTCACATTTGTAGGTGGATCATCAGTGTTAGAGCTAAAATTAGCATGTTTAACGTGATTTTCATGCTTCCAGGGGCTCGGGAAGTTAATTAAATACCATTTGGAGGCATTTAATGTTCGAGCAAAAACGGCTGATTTTCGACAAAAGAGATAACACCCCCCCATTACGTCATGCTTCAGAAATGTGGAAAATGGTCCGTTTTCAAATGTTTTATTTTTGAACGTCAGTTCACATTTGTAGGTGGATCATCAGTGTTAGAGCTAAAATTAGCATGTTTAAAGTGATTTTCATGCTTCCAGGGGCTCGGGAAGTTAATTAAATACCATTTGGAGGCATTTAATGTTCGAGCAAAAACGGCTGATTTTCGACAAAAGAGATAACACCCCCCCATTACGTCATGCTTCAGAAATGTGGAAAATGGTCCGTTTTCAAATGTTTTATTTTTGAACGTCAGTTCACATTTGTAGGTGGATCATCAGTGTTAGAGCTAAAATTAGCATGTTTAAAGTGATTTTCATGCTTCCAGGGGCCCAAAACACAAGATTTATGGAATGGTTAAAAGTGCATGAAAATGGCCAATTTACTCACTCTGAGTTCTCAAAAAGGGTTTCTTCATCCCGGGAAGTTAATTAAATACCATTTGGAGGCATTCAATGTTCGAGCAAAAACGGCTGATTTTCGACAAAAGAGATAACACCCCCCCATTACGTCATGCTTCAGAAATGTGGAAAATGGTCCGTTTTCAAATGTTTTATTTTTGAACGTCAGTTCACATTTGTAGGTGGATCATCAGTGTTAGAGCTAAAATTAGCATGTTTAAAGTGATTTTCATGCTTCCAGGGGCTCGGGAAGTTAATTAAATACCATTTGGAGGCATTTAATGTTCGAGCAAAAACGGCTGATTTTCGACAAAAGAGATAACACCCCCCCATTACGTCATGCTTCAGAAATGTGGAAAATGGTCCGTTTTCAAATGTTTTATTTTTGAACGTCAGTTCACATTTGTAGGTGGATCATCAGTGTTAGAGCTAAAATTAGCATGTTTAAAGTGATTTTCATGCTTCCAGGGGCTCGGGAATTTAATTAAATACCATTTGGAGGCATTTAATGTTCGAGCAAAAACGGCTGATTTTCGACAAAAGAGATAACACCCCCCCATTACGTCATGCTTCAGAAATGTGGAAAATGGTCCGTTTTCAAATGTTTTATTTTTGAACGTCAGTTCACATTTGTAGGTGGATCATCAGTGTTAGAGCTAAAATTAGCATGTTTAAAGTGATTTTCATGCTTCCAGGGGCTCGGGAAGTTAATTAAATACCATTTGGAGGCATTTAATGTTCGAGCAAAAACGGCTGATTTTCGACAAAAGAGATAACACCCCCCCATTACGTCATGCTTCAGAAATGTGGAAAATGGTCCGTTTTCAAATGTTTTATTTTTGAACGTCAGTTCACATTTGTAGGTGGATCATCAGTGTTAGAGCTAAAATTAGCATGTTTAAAGTGATTTTCATGCTTCCAGGGGCTCGGGAAGTTAATTAAATACCATTTGGAGGCATTTAATGTTCGAGCAAAAACGGCTGATTTTCGACAAAAGAGATAACACCCCCCCATTACGTCATGCTTCAGAAATGTGGAAAATGGTCCGTTTTCAAATGTTTTATTTTTGAACGTCAGTTCACATTTGTAGGTGGATCATCAGTGTTAGAGCTAAAATTAGCATGTTTAAAGTGATTTTCATGCTTCCAGGGGCTCGGGAAGTTAATTAAATACCATTTGGAGGCATTTAATGTTCGAGCAAAAACGGCTGATTTTCGACAAAAGAGATAACACCCCCCCATTACGTCATGCTTCAGAAATGTGGAAAATGGTCCGTTTTCAAATGTTTTATTTTTGAACGTCAGTTCACATTTGTAGGTGGATCATCAGTGTTAGAGCTAAAATTAGCATGTTTAAAGTGATTTTCATGCTTCCAGGGGCTCGGGAAGTTAATTACATACCATTTGGAGGCATTTAATGTTCGAGCAAAAACGGCTGATTTTCGACAAAAGAGATAACACCCCCCCATTACGTCATGCTTCAGAAATGTGGAAAATGGTCCGTTTTCAAATGTTTTATTTTTGAACGTCAGTTCACATTTGTAGGTGGATCATCAGTGTTAGAGCTAAAATTAGCATGTTTAAAGTGATTTTCATGCTTCCAGGGGCCCAAAACACAAGATTTATGGAATGGTTAAAAGTGCATGAAAATGGCCAATTTACTCACTCTGAGTTCTCAAAAAGGGTTTCTTCACCCCGGGAAGTTAATTAAATACCATTTGGAGGCATTTAATGTTCGAGCAAAAACGGCTGATTTTCGACAAAAGAGATAACACCCCCCCATTACGTCATGCTTCAGAAATGTGGAAAATGGTCCGTTTTCAAATGTTTTATTTTTGAATGTCAGTTCACATTTGTAGGTGGATCATCAGTGTTAGAGCTAAAATTAGCATGTTTAAAGTGATGTTCATGCTTCCAGGGGCTCGGGAAGTTAATTAAATACCATTTTGAGGCATTTAATGTTCGAGCAAAAACGGCTGATTTTCGACAAAAGAGATAACACCCCCCATTACGTCATGCTTCAGAAATGTGGAAAATGGTCCGTTTTCAAATGTTTTATTTTTGAACGTCAGTTCACATTTGTAGGTGGATCATCAGTGTTAGAGCTAAAATTAGCATGTTTAAAGTGATTTTCATGCTTCCAGGGGCTCGGGAAGTTAATTAAATACCATTTGGAGGCATTTAATGTTCGAGCAAAAACGGCTGATTTTCGACAAAAGAGATAACACCCCCCCATTACGTCATGCTTCAGAAATGTGGAAAATGGTCCGTTTTCAAATGTTTTATTTTTGAACGTCAGTTCACATTTGTAGGTGGATCATCAGTGTTAGAGCTAAAATTAGCATGTTTAAAGTGATTTTCATGCTTCCAGGGGCTCGGGAAGTTAATTAAATACCATTTGGAGGCATTTAATGTTCGAGCAAAAACGGCTGATTTTCGACAAAAGAGATAACACCCCCCCATTACGTCATGCTTCAGAAATGTGGAAAATGGTCCGTTTTCAAATGTTTTATTTTTGAACGTCAGTTCACATTTGTAGGTGGATCATCAGTGTTAGAGCTAAAATTAGCATGTTTAAAGTGATTTTCATGCTTCCAGGGGCTCGGGAATTTAATTAAATACCATTTGGAGGCATTTAATGTTCGAGCAAAAACGGCTGATTTTCGACAAAAGAGATAACACCCCCCCATTACGTCATGCTTCAGAAATGTGGAAAATGGTCCGTTTTCAAATGTTTTATTTTTGAACGTCAGTTCACATTTGTAGGTGGATCATCAGTGTTAGAGCTAAAATTAGCATGTTTAAAGTGATTTTCATGCTTCCAGGGGCTCGGGAAGTTAATTAAATACCATTTGGAGGCATTTAATGTTCGAGCAAAAACGGCTGATTTTCGACAAAAGAGATAACACCCCCCCATTACGTCATGCTTCAGAAATGTGGAAAATGGTCCGTTTTCAAATGTTTTATTTTTGAACGTCAGTTCACATTTGTAGGTGGATCATCAGTGTTAGAGCTAAAATTAGCATGTTTAAAGTGATTTTCATGCTTCCAGGGGCTCGGGAAGTTAATTAAATACCATTTGGAGGCATTTAATGTTCGAGCAAAAACGGCTGATTTTCGACAAAAGAGATAACACCCCCCCATTATGTCATGCTTCAGAAATGTGGAAAATGGTCCGTTTTCAAATGTTTTATTTTTGAACGTCAGTTCACATTTGTAGGTGGATCATCAGTGTTAGAGCTAAAATTAGCATGTTTAAAGTGATTTTCATGCTTCCAGGGGCTCGGGAAGTTAATTAAATACCATTTGGAGGCATTTAATGTTCGAGCAAAAACGGCTGATTTTCGACAAAAGAGATAACACCCCCCCATTACGTCATGCTTCAGAAATGTGGAAAATGGTCCGTTTTCAAATGTTTTATTTTTGAACGTCAGTTCACATTTGTAGGTGGATCATCAGTGTTAGAGCTAAAATTAGCATGTTTAAAGTGATTTTCATGCTTCCAGGGGCTCGGGAAGTTAATTAAATACCATTTGGAGGCATTTAATGTTCGAGCAAAAACGGCTGATTTTCGACAAAAGAGATAACACCCCCCCATTACGTCATGCTTCAGAAATGTGGAAAATGGTCCGTTTTCAAATGTTTTATTTTTGAACGTCAGTTCACATTTGTAGGTGGATCATCAGTGTTAGAGCTAAAATTAGCATGTTTAAAGTGATTTTCATGCTTCCAGGGGCCCAAAACACAAGATTTATGGAATGGTTAAAAGTGCATGAAAATGGCCAATTTACTCACTCTGAGTTCTCAAAAAGGGTTTCTTCACCCCGGGAAGTTAATTAAATACCATTTGGAGGCATTTAATGTTCGAGCAAAAACGGCTGATTTTCGACAAAAGAGATAACACCCCCCCATTACGTCATGCTTCAGAAATGTGGAAAATGGTCCGTTTTCAAATGTTTTATTTTTGAATGTCAGTTCACATTTGTAGGTGGATCATCAGTGTTAGAGCTAAAATTAGCATGTTTAAAGTGATGTTCATGCTTCCAGGGGCCCAAAACACAAGATTTATGGAATGGTTAAAAGTGCATGAAAATGGCCAATTTACTCACTCTGAGTTCTCAAAAAGGGTTTCTTCACCCCGGGAAGTTAATTAAATACCATTTGGAGGCATTTAATGTTCGAGCAAAAACGGCTGATTTTCGACAAAAGAGATAACACCCCCCCATTACGTCATGCTTCAGAAATGTGGAAAATGGTCCGTTTTCAAATGTTTTATTTTTGAACGTCAGTTCACATTTGTAGGTGGATCATCAGTGTTAGAGCTAAAATTAGCATGTTTAAAGTGATGTTCATGCTTCCAGGGGCTCGGGAAGTTAATTAAATACCATTTGGAGGCATTTAATGTTCGAGCAAAAACGGCTGATTTTCGACAAAAGAGATAACACCCCCCCATTACGTCATGCTTCAGAAATGTGGAAAATGGTCAGTTTTCAAATGTTTTATTTTTGAACGTCAGTTCACATTTGTAGGTGGATCATCAGTGTTAGAGCTAAAATTAGCATGTTTAAAGTGATTTTCATGCTTCCAGGGGCTCGGGAAGTTAATTAAATACCATTTGGAGGCATTTAATGTTCGAGCAAAAACGGCTGATTTTCGACAAAAGAGATAACACCCCCCCATTACGTCATGCTTCAGAAATGTGGAAAATGGTCCGTTTTCAAATGTTTTATTTTTGAACGTCAGTTCACATTTGTAGGTGGATCATCAGTGTTAGAGCTAAAATTAGCATGTTTAAAGTGATTTTCATGCTTCCAGGGGCTCGGGAAGTTAATTAAATACCATTTGGAGGCATTTAATGTTCGAGCAAAAACGGCTGATTTTCGACAAAAGAGATAACACCCCCCCATTACGTCATGCTTCAGAAATGTGGAAAATGGTCCGTTTTCAAATGTTTTATTTTTGAACGTCAGTTCACATTTGTAGGTGGATCATCAGTGTTAGAGCTAAAATTAGCATGTTTAAAGTGATTTTCATGCTTCCAGGGGCTCGGGAATTTAATTAAATACCATTTGGAGGCATTTAATGTTCGAGCAAAAACGGCTGATTTTCGACAAAAGAGATAACACCCCCCCATTACGTCATGCTTCAGAAATGTGGAAAATGGTCCGTTTTCAAATGTTTTATTTTTGAACGTCAGTTCACATTTGTAGGTGGATCATCAGTGTTAGAGCTAAAATTAGCATGTTTAAAGTGATTTTCATGCTTCCAGTGGCTCGGGAAGTTAAGTAAATACCATTTGGAGGCATTTAATGTTCGAGCAAAAACGGCTGATTTTCGACAAAAGAGATAACACCCCCCCATTACGTCATGCTTCAGAAATGTGGAAAATGGTCCGTTTTCAAATGTTTTATTTTTGAACGTCAGTTCACATTTGTAGGTGGATCATCAGTGTTAGAGCTAAAATTAGCATGTTTAAAGTGATGTTCATGCTTCCAGGGGCTCGGGAAGTTAATTAAATACCATTTGGAGGCATTTAATGTTCGAGCAAAAACGGCTGATTTTCGACAAAAGAGATAACACCCCCCCATTACGTCATGCTTCAGAAATGTGGAAAATGGTCCGTTTTCAAATGTTTTATTTTTGAACGTCAGTTCACATTTGTAGGTGGATCATCAGTGTTAGAGCTAAAATTAGCATGTTTAAAGTGATTTTCATGCTTCCAGGGGCTCGGGAAGTTAATTAAATACCATTTGGAGGCATTTAATGTTCGAGCAAAAACGGCTGATTTTCGACAAAAGAGATAACACCCCCCCATTACGTCATGCTTCAGAAATGTGGAAAATGGTCCGTTTTCAAATGTTTTATTTTTGAACGTCAGTTCACATTTGTAGGTGGATCATCAGTGTTAGAGCTAAAATTAGCATGTTTAAAGTGATTTTCATGCTTCCAGGGGCTCGGGAAGTTAATTAAATACCATTTGGAGGCATTTAATGTTCGAGCAAAAACGGCTGATTTTCGACAAAAGAGATAACACCCCCCTATTACGTCATGCTTCAGAAATGTGGAAAATGGTCCGTTTTCAAATGTTTTATTTTTGAACGTCAGTTCACATTTGTAGGTGGATCATCAGTGTTAGAGCTAAAATTAGCATGTTTAAAGTGATTTTCATGCTTCCAGGGGCTCGGGAATTTAATTAAATACCATTTGGAGGCATTTAATGTTCGAGCAAAAACGGCTGATTTTCGACAAAAGAGATAACACCCCCCCATTACGTCATGCTTCAGAAATGTGGAAAATGGTCCGTTTTCAAATGTTTTATTTTTGAACGTCAGTTCACATTTGTAGGTGGATCATCAGTGTTAGAGCTAAAATTAGCATGTTTAAAGTGATTTTCATGCTTCCAGTGGCTCGGGAAGTTAATTAAATACCATTTGGAGGCATTTAATGTTCGAGCAAAAACGGCTGATTTTCGACAAAAGAGATAACACCTCCCCATTACGTCATGCTTCAGAAATGTGGAAAATGGTCCGTTTTCAAATGTTTTATTTTTGAACGTCAGTTCACATTTGTAGGTGGATCATCAGTGTTAGAGCTAAAATTAGCATGTTTAAAGTGATTTTCATGCTTCCAGGGGCTCGGGAAGTTAATTAAATACCATTTGGAGGCATTTAATGTTCGAGCAAAAACGGCTGATTTTCGACAAAAGAGATAACACCCCCCCATTACGTCATGCTTCAGAAATGTGGAAAATGGTCCGTTTTCAAATGTTTTATTTTTGAACGTCAGTTCACATTTGTAGGTGGATCATCAGTGTTAGAGCTAAAATTAGCATGTTTAAAGTGATTTTCATGCTTCCAGGGGCTCGGGAAGTTAATTAAATACCATTTGGAGGCATTTAATGTTCGAGCAAAAACGGCTGATTTTCGACAAAAGAGATAACACCCCCCCATTACGTCATGCTTCAGAAATGTGGAAAATGGTCCGTTTTCAAATGTTTTATTTTTGAACGTCAGTTCACATTTGTAGGTGGATCATCAGTGTTAGAGCTAAAATTAGCATGTTTAAAGTGATTTTCATGCTTCCAGGGGCCCAAAACACAAGATTTATGGAATGGTTAAAAGTGCATGAAAATGGCCAATTTACTCACTCTGAGTTCTCAAAAAGGGTTTCTTCACCCCGGGAAGTTAATTAAATACCATTTGGAGGCATTTAATGTTCGAGCAAAAACGGCTGATTTTCGACAAAAGAGATAACACCCCCCCCATTACGTCATGCTTCAGAAATGTGGAAAATGGTCCGTTTTCAAATGTTTTATTTTTGAACGTCAGTTCACATTTGTAGGTGGATCATCAGTGTTAGAGCTAAAATTAGCATGTTTAAAGTGATTTTCATGCTTCCAGGGGCCCAAAACACAAGATTTATGGAATGGTTAAAAGTGCATGAAAATGGCCAATTTACTCACTCTGAGTTCTCAAAAAGGGTTTCTTCACCCCGGGAAGTTAATTAAATACCATTTGGAGGCATTTAATGTTCGAGCAAAAACGGCTGATTTTCGACAAAAGAGATAACACCCCCCCATTACGTCATGCTTCAGAAATGTGGAAAATGGTACGTTTTCAAATGTTTTATTTTTGAACGTCAGTTCACATTTGTAGGTGGATCATCAGTGTTAGAGCTAAAATTAGCATGTTTAAAGTGATTTTCATGCTTCCAGGGGCTCGGGAAGTTAATTAAATACCATTTGGAGGCATTTAATGTTCGAGCAAAAACGGCTGATTTTCGACAAAAGAGATAACACCCCCCCATTACGTCATGCTTCAGAAATGTGGAAAATGGTCCGTTTTCAAATGTTTTATTTTTGAACGTCAGTTCACATTTGTAGGTGGATCATCAGTGTTAGAGCTAAAATTAGCATGTTTAAAGTGATTTTCATGCTTCCAGGGGCTCGGGAAGTTAATTAAATACCATTTGGAGGCATTTAATGTTCGAGCAAAAACGGCTGATTTTCGACAAAAGAGATAACACCCCCCCATTACGTCATGCTTCAGAAATGTGGAAAATGGTCCGTTTTCAAATGTTTTATTTTTGAACGTCAGTTCACATTTGTAGGTGGATCATCAGTGTTAGAGCTAAAATTAGCATGTTTAAAGTGATTTTCATGCTTCCAGGGGCTCGGGAATTTAATTAAATACCATTTGGAGGCATTTAATGTTCGAGCAAAAACGGCTGATTTTCGACAAAAGAGATAACACCCCCCCATTACGTCATGCTTCAGAAATGTGGAAAATGGTCCGTTTTCAAATGTTTTATTTTTGAACGTCAGTTCACATTTGTAGGTGGATCATCAGTGTTAGAGCTAAAATTAGCATGTTTAAAGTGATTTTCATGCTTCCAGTGGCTCGGGAAGTTAATTAAATACCATTTGGAGGCATTTAATGTTCGAGCAAAAACGGCTGATTTTCGACAAAAGAGATAACACCCCCCCATTACGTCATGCTTCAGAAATGTGGAAAATGGTCCGTTTTCAAATGTTTTATTTTTGAACGTCAGTTCACATTTGTAGGTGGATCATCAGTGTTAGAGCTAAAATTAGCATGTTTAAAGTGATGTTCATGCTTCCAGGGGCTCGGGAAGTTAATTAAATACCATTTGGAGGCATTTAATGTTCGAGCAAAAACGGCTGATTTTCGACAAAAGAGATAACACCCCCCATTACGTCATGCTTCAGAAATGTGGAAAATGGTCCGTTTTCAAATGTTTTATTTTTGAACGTCAGTTCACATTTGTAGGTGGATCATCAGTGTTAGAGCTAAAATTAGCATGTTTAAAGTGATTTTCATGCTTCCAGGGGCTCGGGAAGTTAATTAAATACCATTTGGAGGCATTTAATGTTCGAGCAAAAACGGCTGATTTTCGACAAAAGAGATAACACCCCCCCATTACGTCATGCTTCAGAAATGTGGAAAATGGTCCGTTTTCAAATGTTTTATTTTTGAACGTTAGTTCACATTTGTAGGTGGATCATCAGTGTTAGAGCTAAAATTAGCATGTTTAAAGTGATTTTCATGCTTCCAGGGGCTCGGGAAGTTAATTAAATACCATTTGGAGGCATTTAATGTTCGAGCAAAAACGGCTGATTTTCGACAAAAGAGATAACACCCCCCCATTACGTCATGCTTCAGAAATGTGGAAAATGGTCCGTTTTCAAATGTTTTATTTTTGAACGTCAGTTCACATTTGTAGGTGGATCATCAGTGTTAGAGCTAAAATTAGCATGTTTAAAGTGATTTTCATGCTTCCAGGGGCTCGGGAATTTAATTAAATACCATTTGGAGGCATTTAATGTTCGAGCAAAAACGGCTGATTTTCGACAAAAGAGATAACACCCCCCCATTACGTCATGCTTCAGAAATGTGGAAAATGGTCCGTTTTCAAATGTTTTATTTTTGAACGTCAGTTCACATTTGTAGGTGGATCATCAGTGTTAGAGCTAAAATTAGCATGTTTAAAGTGATTTTCATGCTTCCAGTGGCTCGGGAAGTTAATTAAATACCATTTGGAGGCATTTAATGTTCGAGCAAAAACGGCTGATTTTCGACAAAAGAGATAACACCCCCCCATTACGTCATGCTTCAGAAATGTGGAAAATGGTCCGTTTTCAAATGTTTTATTTTTGAACGTCAGTTCACATTTGTAGGTGGATCATCAGTGTTAGAGCTAAAATTAGCATGTTTAAAGTGATTTTCATGCTTCCAGGGGCTCGGGAAGTTAATTAAATACCATTTGGAGGCATTTAATGTTCGAGCAAAAACGGCTGATTTTCGACAAAAGAGATAACACCCCCCCATTACGTCATGCTTCAGAAATGTGGAAAATGGTCCGTTTTCAAATGTTTTATTTTTGAACGTCAGTTCACATTTGTAGGTGGATCATCAGTGTTAGAGCTAAAATTAGCATGTTTAAAGTGATTTTCATGCTTCCAGGGGCTCGGGAAGTTAATTAAATACCATTTGGAGGCATTTAATGTTCGAGCAAAAACGGCTGATTTTCGACAAAAGAGATAACACCCCCCCATTACGTCATGCTTCAGAAATGTGGAAAATGGTCCGTTTTCAAATGTTTTATTTTTGAACGTCAGTTCACATTTGTAGGTGGATCATCAGTGTTAGAGCTAAAATTAGCATGTTTAAAGTGATTTTCATGCTTCCAGGGGCCCAAAACACAAGATTTATGGAATGGTTAAAAGTGCATGAAAATGGCCAATTTACTCACTCTGAGTTCTCAAAAAGGGTTTCTTCACCCCGGGAAGTTAATTAAATACCATTTGGAGGCATTTAATGTTCGAGCAAAAACGGCTGATTTTCGACAAAAGAGATAACACCCCCCCCATTACGTCATGCTTCAGAAATGTGGAAAATGGTCCGTTTTCAAATGTTTTATTTTTGAACGTCAGTTCACATTTGTAGGTGGATCATCAGTGTTAGAGCTAAAATTAGCATGTTTAAAGTGATTTTCATGCTTCCAGGGGCCCAAAACACAAGATTTATGGAATGGTTAAAAGTGCATGAAAATGGCCAATTTACTCACTCTGAGTTCTCAAAAAGGGTTTCTTCACCCCGGGAAGTTAATTAAATACCATTTGGAGGCATTTAATGTTCGAGCAAAAACGGCTGATTTTCGACAAAAGAGATAACACCCCCCCATTACGTCATGCTTCAGAAATGTGGAAAATGGTACGTTTTCAAATGTTTTATTTTTGAACGTCAGTTCACATTTGTAGGTGGATCATCAGTGTTAGAGCTAAAATTAGCATGTTTAAAGTGATTTTCATGCTTCCAGGGGCTCGGGAAGTTAATTAAATACCATTTGGAGGCATTTAATGTTCGAGCAAAAACGGCTGATTTTCGACAAAAGAGATAACACCCCCCCATTACGTCATGCTTCAGAAATGTGGAAAATGGTCCGTTTTCAAATGTTTTATTTTTGAACGTCAGTTCACATTTGTAGGTGGATCATCAGTGTTAGAGCTAAAATTAGCATGTTTAAAGTGATTTTCATGCTTCCAGGGGCTCAGGAAGTTAATTAAATACCATTTGGAGGCATTTAATGTTCGAGCAAAAACGGCTGATTTTCGACAAAAGAGATAACACCCCCCCATTACGTCATGCTTCAGAAATGTGGAAAATGGTCCGTTTTCAAATGTTTTATTTTTGAACGTCAGTTCACATCTGTAGGTGGATCATCAGTGTTAGAGCTAAAATTAGCATGTTTAAAGTGATTTTCATGCTTCCAGGGGCTCGGGAAGTTAATTAAATACCATTTGGAGGCATTTAATGTTCGAGCAAAAACGGCTGATTTTCAACAAAAGAGATAACACCCCCCCATTACGTCATGCTTCAGAAAAATGTGGAAAATGGTCCGTTTTCAAATGTTTTATTTTTGAACGTCAGTTCACATTTGTAGGTGGATCATCAGTGTTAGAGCTAAAATTAGCATGTTTAAAGTGATTTTCATGCTTCCAGGGGCTCGGGAAGTTAATTAAATACCATTTGGAGGCATTTAATGTTCGAGCAAAAACGGCTGATTTTCGACAAAAGAGATAACACCCCCCCATTACGTCATGCTTCAGAAATGTGGAAAATGGTCCGTTTTCAAATGTTTTATTTTTGAACGTCAGTTCACATTTGTAGGTGGATCATCAGTGTTAGAGCTAAAATTAGCATGTTTAAAGTGATTTTCATGCTTCCAGGGGCTCGGGAAGTTAATTAAATACCATTTGGAGGCATTTAATGTTCGAGCAAAAACGGCTGATTTTCGACAAAAGAGATAACACCCCCCCATTACGTCATGCTTCAGAAATGTGGAAAATGGTCCGTTTTCAAATGTTTTATTTTTGAACGTCAGTTCACATTTGTAGGTGGATCATCAGTGTTAGAGCTAAAATTAGCATGTTTAAAGTGATTTTCATGCTTCCAGGGGCCCAAAACACAAGATTTATGGAATGGTTAAAAGTGCATGAAAATGGCCAATTTACTCACTCTGAGTTCTCAAAAAGGGTTTCTTCACCCCGGGAAGTTAATTAAATACCATTTGGAGGCATTTAATGTTCGAGCAAAAACGGCTGATTTTCGACAAAAGAGATAACACCCCCCCATTACGTCATGCTTCAGAAATGTGGAAAATGGTCCGTTTTCAAATGTTTTATTTTTGAACGTCAGTTCACATTTGTAGGTGGATCATCAGTGTTAGAGCTAAAATTAGCATGTTTAAAGTGATTTTCATGCTTCCAGGGGCTCGGGAAGTTAATTAAATACCATTTGGAGGCATTTAATGTTCGAGCAAAAACGGCTGATTTTCGACAAAAGAGATAACACCCCCCCATTACGTCATGCTTCAGAAATGTGGAAAATGGTCCGTTTTCAAATGTTTTATTTTTGAACGTCAGTTCACATTTGTAGGTGGATCATCAGTGTTAGAGCTAAAATTAGCATGTTTAAAGTGATTTTCATGCTTCCAGGGGCTCGGGAAGTTAATTAAATACCATTTGGAGGCATTTAATGTTCGAGCAAAAACGGCTGATTTTCGACAAAAGAGATAACACCCCCCCATTACGTCATGCTTCAGAAATGTGGAAAATGGTCCGTTTTCAAATGTTTTATTTTTGAACGTCAGTTCACATTTGTAGGTGGATCATCAGTGTTAGAGCTAAAATTAGCATGTTTAATGTGATTTTCATGCTTCCAGGGGCTCGGGAAGTTAATTAAATACCATTTGGAGGCATTTAATGTTCGAGCAAAAACGGCTGATTTTCGACAAAAGAGATAACACCCCCCCATTACGTCATGCTTCAGAAATGTGGAAAATGGTCCGTTTTCAAATGTTTATTTTTGAACGTCAGTTCACATTTGTAGGTGGATCATCAGTGTTAGAGCTAAAATTAGCATGTTTAAAGTGATTTTCATGCTTCCAGGGGCTCGGGAGGTTAATTAAATACCATTTGGAGGCATTTAATGTTCGAGCAAAAACGGCTGATTTTCGACAAAAGAGATAACACCCCCCCATTACGTCATGCTTCAGAAATGTGGAAAATGGTCCGTTTTCAAATGTTTTATTTTTGAACGTCAGTTCACATTTGTAGGTGGATCATCAGTGTTAGAGCTAAAATTAGCATGTTTAAAGTGATTTTCATGCTTCCAGGGGCTCGGGAAGTTAATTAAATACCATTTGGAGGCATTTAATGTTCGAGCAAAAACGGCTGATTTTCGAAAAAAGAGATAACACCCCCCCATTACGTCATGCTTCAGAAATGTGGAAAATGGTCCGTTTTCAAATGTTTTATTTTTGAACGTCAGTTCACATTTGTAGGTGGATCATCAGTGTTAGAGCTAAAATTAGCATGTTTAAAGTGATTTTCATGCTTCCAGGGGCCCAAAACACAAGATTTATGGAATGGTTAAAAGTGCATGAAAATGGCCAATTTACTCACTCTGAGTTCTCAAAAAGGGTTTCTTCACCCCGGGAAGTTAATTAAATACCATTTGGAGGCATTTAATGTTCGAGCAAAAACGGCTGATTTTCGACAAAAGAGATAACACCCCCCCATTACGTCATGCTTCAGAAATGTGGAAAATGGTCCGTTTTCAAATGTTTTATTTTTGAACGTCAGTTCACATTTGTAGGTGGATCATCAGTGTTAGAGCTAAAATTAGCATGTTTAAAGTGATTTTCATGCTTCCAGGGGCTCGGGAAGTTAATTAAATACCATTTGGAGGCATTTAATGTTCGAGCAAAAACGGCTGATTTTCGACAAAAGAGATAACACCCCCCCATTACGTCATGCTTCAGAAATGTGGAAAATGGTCCGTTTTCAAATGTTTTATTTTTGAACGTCAGTTCACATTTGTAGGTGGATCATCAGTGTTAGAGCTAAAATTAGCATGTTTAAAGTGATTTTCATGCTTCCAGGGGCTCGGGAAGTTAATTAAATACCATTTGGAGGCATTTAATGTTCGAGCAAAAACGGCTGATTTTCGACAAAAGAGATAACACCCCCCCATTACGTCATGCTTCAGAAATGTGGAAAATGGTCCGTTTTCAAATGTTTTATTTTTGAACGTCAGTTCACATTTGTAGGTGGATCATCAGTGTTAGAGCTAAAATTAGCATGTTTAAAGTGATTTTCATGCTTCAAGGGGCCCAAAACACAAGATTTATGGAATGGTTAAAAGTGCATGAAAATGGCCAATTTACTCACTCTGAGTTCTCAAAAAGGGTTTCTTCACCCCGGGAAGTTAATTAAATACCATTTGGAGGCATTTAATGTTCGAGCAAAAACGGCTGATTTTCGACAAAAGAGATAACACCCCCCCATTACGTCATGCTTCAGAAATGTGGAAAATGGTCCGTTTTCAAATGTTTTATTTTTGAACGTCAGTTCACATTTGTAGGTGGATCATCAGTGTTAGAGCTAAAATTAGCATGTTTAAAGTGATTTTCATGCTTCCAGGGGCTCGGGAAGTTAATTAAATACCATTTGGAGGCATTTAATGTTCGAGCAAAAACGGCTGATTTTCGACAAAAGAGATAACACCCCCCCATTACGTCATGCTTCAGAAATGTGGAAAATGGTCCGTTTTCAAATGTTTTATTTTTGAACGTCAGTTCACATTTGTAGGTGGATCATCAGTGTTAGAGCTAAAATTAGCATGTTTAAAGTGATTTTCATGCTTCCAGGGGCTCGGGAAGTTAATTAAATACCATTTGGAGGCATTTAATGTTCGAGCAAAAACGGCTGATTTTCGACAAAAGAGATAACACCCCCCCATTACGTCATGCTTCAGAAATGTGGAAAATGGTCCGTTTTCAAATGTTTTATTTTTGAACGTCAGTTCACATTTGTAGGTGGATCATCAGTGTTAGAGCTAAAATTAGCATGTTTAAAGTGATTTTCATGCTTCCAGGGGCTCGGGAAGTTAATTAAATACCATTTGGAGGCATTTAATGTTCGAGCAAAAACGGCTGATTTTCGACAAAAGAGATAACACCCCCCCATTACGTCATGCTTCAGAAATGTGGAAAATGGTCCGTTTTCAAATGTTTTATTTTTGAACGTCAGTTCACATTTGTAGGTGGATCATCAGTGTTAGAGCTAAAATTAGCATGTTTAAAGTGATTTTCATGCTTCCAGGGGCTCGGGAAGTTAATTAAATACCATTTGGAGGCATTTAATGTTCGGGCAAAAACGGCTGATTTTCGACAAAAGAGATAACACCCCCCCATTACGTCATGCTTCAGAAATGTGGAAAATGGTCCGTTTTCAAATGTTTTATTTTTGAACGTCAGTTCACATTTGTAGGTGGATCATCAGTGTTAGAGCTAAAATTAGCATGTTTAAAGTGATTTTCATGCTTCCAGGGGCCCAAAACACAAGATTTATGGAATGGTTAAAAGTGCATGAAAATGGCCAATTTACTCACTCTGAGTTCTCAAAAAGGGTTTCTTCACCCCGGGAAGTTAATTAAATACCATTTGGAGGCATTTAATGTTCGAGCAAAAACGGCTGATTTTCGACAAAAGAGATAACACCCCCCCATTACGTCATGCTTCAGAAATGTGGAAAATGGTCAGTTTTCAAATGTTTTATTTTTGAACGTCAGTTCACATTTGTAGGTGGATCATCAGTGTTAGAGCTAAAATTAGCATGTTTAAAGTGATTTTCATGCTTCCAGGGGCTCGGGAAGTTAATTAAATACCATTTGGAGGCATTTAATGTTCGAGCAAAAACGGCTGATTTTCGACATAAGAGATAACACCCCCCCATTACGTCATGCTTCAGAAATGTGGAAAATGGTCCGTTTTCAAATGTTTTATTTTTGAACGTCAGTTCACATTTGTAGGTGGATCATCAGTGTTAGAGCTAAAATTAGCATGTTTAAAGTGATTTTCATGCTTCCAGGGGCTCGGGAAGTTAATTAAATACCATTTGGAGGCATTTAATGTTCGAGCAAAAACGGCTGATTTTCGACAAAAGAGATAACACCCCCCCATTACGTCATGCTTCAGAAATGTGGAAAATGGTCTGTTTTCAAATGTTTTATTTTTGAACGTCAGTTCACATTTGTAGGTGGATCATCAGTGTTAGAGCTAAAATTAGCATGTTTAAAGTGATTTTCATGCTTCCAGGGGCTCGGGAAGTTAATTAAATACCATTTGGAGGCATTTAATGTTCGAGCAAAAACGGCTGATTTTCGACAAAAGAGATAACACCCCCCCATTACGTCATGCTTCAGAAATGTGGAAAATGGTCCGTTTTCAAATGTTTTATTTTGAACGTCAGTTCACATTTGTAGGTGGATCATCAGTGTTAGAGCTAAAATTAGCATGTTTAAAGTGATTTTCATGCTTCCAGGGGCCCAAAACACAAGATTTATGGAATGGTTAAAAGTGCATGAAAATGGCCAATTTACTCACTCTGAGTTCTCAAAAGGGTTTCTTCACCCCGGGAAGTTAATTAAATACCATTTGGAGGCATTTAATGTTCGAGCAAAAACGGCTGATTTTCGACAAAAGAGATAACACCCCCCCCATTACGTCATGCTTCAGAAATGTGGAAAATGGTCCGTTTTCAAATGTTTTATTTTTGAACGTCAGTTCACATTTGTAGGTGGATCATCAGTGTTAGAACTAAAATTAGCATGTTTAAAGTGATTTTCATGCTTCCAGGGGCCCAAAACACAAGATTTATGGAATGGTTAAAAGTGCATGAAAATGGCCAATTTACTCACTCTGAGTTCTCAAAAAGGGTTTCTTCACCCCGGGAAGTTAATTAAATACCATTTGGAGGCATTTAATGTTCGAGCAAAAACGGCTGATTTTCGACAAAAGAGATAACACCCCCCCATTACGTCATGCTTCAGAAATGTGGAAAATGGTCCGTTTTCAAATGTTTTATTTTTGAACGTCAGTTCACATTTGTAGGTGGATCATCAGTGTTAGAGCTAAAATTAGCATGTTTAAAGTGATTTTCATGCTTCCAGGGGCCCAAAACACAAGATTTATGGAATGGTTAAAAGTGCATGAAAATGGCCAATTTACTCACTCTGAGTTCTCAAAAAGGGTTTCTTCACCCCGGGAAGTTAATTAAATACCATTTGGAGGCATTTAATGTTCGAGCAAAAACGGCTGATTTTCGGCAAAAGAGATAACACCCCCCCATTACGTCATGCTTCAGAAATGTGGAAAATGGTCCGTTTTCAAATGTTTTATTTTTGAACGTCAGTTCACATTTGTAGGTGGATCATCAGTGTTAGAGCTAAAATTAGCATGTTTAAAGTGATTTTCATGCTTCCAGGGGCCCAAAACAAAAGATTTATGGAATGGTTAAAAGTGCATGAAAATGGCCAATTTACTCACTCTGAGTTCTCAAAAAGGGTTTCTTCACCCCGGGAAGTTAATTAAATACCATTTGGAGGCATTTAATGTTCGAGCAAAAATGGCTGATTTTCGACAAAAGAGATAACACCCCCCCATTACGTCATGCTTCAGAAATGTGGAAAATGGTCCGTTTTCAAATGTTTTATTTTTGAACGTCAGTTCACATTTGTAGGTGGATCATCAGTGTTAGAGCTAAAATTAGCATGTTTAAAGTGATTTTCATGCTTCCAGGGGCTCGGGAAGTTAATTAAATACCATTTGGAGGCATTTAATGTTCGAGCAAAAACGGCTGATTTTCGACAAAAGAGATAACACCCCCCCATTACGTCATGCTTCAGAAATGTGGAAAATGGTCCGTTTTCAAATGTTTTATTTTGAACGTCAGTTCACATTTGTAGGTGGATCATCAGTGTTAGAGCTAAAATTAGCATGTTTAAAGTGATTTTCATGCTTCCAGGGGCTCGGGAAGTTAATTAAATACCATTTGGAGGCATTTAATGTTCGAGCAAAAACGGCTGATTTTCGACAAAAGAGATAACACCCCCCCATTACGTCATGCTTCAGAAATGTGGAAAATGGTCCGTTTTCAAATGTTTTATTTTTGAACGTCAGTTCACATTTGTAGGTGGATCATCAGTGTTAGAGCTAAAATTAGCATGTTTAAAGTGATTTTCATGCTTCCAGGGGCCCAAACACAAGATTTATGGAATGGTTAAAAGTGCATGAAAATGGCCAATTTACTCACTCTGAGTTCTCAAAAAGGGTTTCTTCACCCCGGGAAGTTAATTAAATACCATTTGGAGGCATTTAATGTTCGAGCAAAAACGGCTGATTTTCGACAAAAGAGATAACACCCCCCCATTACGTCATGCTTCAGAAATGTGGAAAATGGTCCGTTTTCAAATGTTTTATTTTTGAACGTCAGTTCACATTTGTAGGTGGATCATCAGTGTTAGAGCTAAAATTAGCATGTTTAAAGTGATTTTCATGCTTCCAGGGGCTCGGGAAGTTAATTAAATACCATTTGGAGGCATTTAATGTTCGAGCAAAAACGGCTGATTTTCGACAAAAGAGATAACACCCCCCCATTACGTCATGCTTCAGAAATGTGGAAAATGGTCCGTTTTCAAATGTTTTATTTTTGAACGTCAGTTCACATTTGTAGGTGGATCATCAGTGTTAGAGCTAAAATTAGCATGTTTAAAGTGATTTTCATGCTTCCAGGGGCTCGGGAAGTTAATTAAATACCATTTGGAGGCATTTAATGTTCGAGCAAAAACGGCTGATTTTCGACAAAAGAGATAACACCCCCCCATTACGTCATGCTTCAGAAATGTGGAAAATGGTCCGTTTTCAAATGTTTTATTTTTGAACGTCAGTTCACATTTGTAGGTGGATCATCAGTGTTAGAGCTAAAATTAGCATGTTTAAAGTGATTTTCATGCTTCCAGGGGCCCAAAACACAAGATTTATGGAATGGTTAAAAGTGCATGAAAATGGCCAATTTACTCACTCTGAGTTCTCAAAAAGGGTTTCTTCACCCCGGGAAGTTAATTAAATACCATTTGGAGGCATTTAATGTTCGAGCAAAAACGGCTGATTTTCGACAAAAGAGATAACACCCCCCCCATTACGTCATGCTTCAGAAATGTGGAAAATGGTCCGTTTTCAAATGTTTTATTTTTGAACGTCAGTTCACATTTGTAGGTGGATCATCAGTGTTAGAACTAAAATTAGCATGTTTAAAGTGATTTTCATGCTTCCAGGGGCCCAAAACACAAGATTTATGGAATGGTTAAAAGTGCATGAAAATGGCCAATTTACTCACTCTGAGTTCTCAAAAAGGGTTTCTTCACCCCGGGAAGTTAATTAAATACCATTTGGAGGCATTTAATGTTCGAGCAAAAACGGCTGATTTTCGACAAAAGAGATAACACCCCCCCATTACGTCATGCTTCAGAAATGTGGAAAATGGTCCGTTTTCAAATGTTTTATTTTTGAACGTCAGTTCACATTTGTAGGTGGATCATCAGTGTTAGAGCTAAAATTAGCATGTTTAAAGTGATTTTCATGCTTCCAGGGGCCCAAAACACAAGATTTATGGAATGGTTAAAAGTGCATGAAAATGGCCAATTTACTCACTCTGAGTTCTCAAAAAGGGTTTCTTCACCCCGGGAAGTTAATTAAATACCATTTGGAGGCATTTAATGTTCGAGCAAAAACGGCTGATTTTCGGCAAAAGAGATAACACCCCCCCATTACGTCATGCTTCAGAAATGTGGAAAATGGTCCGTTTTCAAATGTTTTATTTTTGAACGTCAGTTCACATTTGTAGGTGGATCATCAGTGTTAGAGCTAAAATTAGCATGTTTAAAGTGATTTTCATGCTTCCAGGGGCCCAAAACAAAAGATTTATGGAATGGTTAAAAGTGCATGAAAATGGCCAATTTACTCACTCTGAGTTCTCAAAAAGGGTTTCTTCACCCCGGGAAGTTAATTAAATACCATTTGGAGGCATTTAATGTTCGAGCAAAAATGGCTGATTTTCGACAAAAGAGATAACACCCCCCATTACGTCATGCTTCAGAAATGTGGAAAATGGTCCGTTTTCAAATGTTTTATTTTTGAACGTCAGTTCACATTTGTAGGTGGATCATCAGTGTTAGAGCTAAAATTAGCATGTTTAAAGTGATTTTCATGCTTCCAGGGGCTCGGGAAGTTAATTAAATACCATTTGGAGGCATTTAATGTTCGAGCAAAAACGGCTGATTTTCGACAAAAGAGATAACACCCCCCCATTACGTCATGCTTCAGAAATGTGGAAAATGGTCCGTTTTCAAATGTTTTATTTTTGAACGTCAGTTCACATTTGTAGGTGGATCATCAGTGTTAGAGCTAAAATTAGCATGTTTAAAGTGATTTTCATGCTTCCAGGGGCTCGGGAAGTTAATTAAATACCATTTGGAGGCATTTAATGTTCGAGCAAAAACGGCTGATTTTCGACAAAAGAGATAACACCCCCCCATTACGTCATGCTTCAGAAATGTGGAAAATGGTCCGTTTTCAAATGTTTTATTTTTGAACGTCAGTTCACATTTGTAGGTGGATCATCAGTGTTAGAGCTAAAATTAGCATGTTTAAAGTGATTTTCATGCTTCCAGGGGCCCAAAACACAAGATTTATGGAATGGTTAAAAGTGCATGAAAATGGCCAATTTACTCACTCTGAGTTCTCAAAAAGGGTTTCTTCACCCCGGGAAGTTAATTAAATACCATTTGGAGGCATTTAATGTTCGAGCAAAAACGGCTGATTTTCGACAAAAGAGATAACACCCCCCCATTACGTCATGCTTCAGAAATGTGGAAAATGGTCCGTTTTCAAATGTTTTATTTTTGAACGTCAGTTCACATTTGTAGGTGGATCATCAGTGTTAGAGCTAAAATTAGCATGTTTAAAGTGATTTTCATGCTTCCAGGGGCTCGGGAAGTTAATTAAATACCATTTGGAGGCATTTAATGTTCGAGCAAAAACGGCTGATTTTCGACAAAAGAGATAACACCCCCCCATTACGTCATGCTTCAGAAATGTGGAAAATGGTCCGTTTTCAAATGTTTTATTTTTGAACGTCAGTTCACATTTGTAGGTGGATCATCAGTGTTAGAGCTAAAATTAGCATGTTTAAAGTGATTTTCATGCTTCCAGGGGCTCGGGAAGTTAATTAAATACCATTTGGAGGCATTTAATGTTCGAGCAAAAACGGCTGATTTTCGACAAAAGAGATAACACCCCCCCATTACGTCATGCTTCAGAAATGTGGAAAATGGTCCGTTTTCAAATGTTTTATTTTTGAACGTCAGTTCACATTTGTAGGTGGATCATCAGTGTTAGAGCTAAAATTAGCATGTTTAAAGTGATTTTCATGCTTCCAGGGGCCCAAAACACAAGATTTATGGAATGGTTAAAAGTGCATGAAAATGGCCAATTTACTCACTCTGAGTTCTCAAAAAGGGTTTCTTCACCCCGGGAAGTTAATTAAATACCATTTGGAGGCATTTAATGTTCGAGCAAAAACGGCTGATTTTCGACAAAAGAGATAACACCCCCCCATTACGTCATGCTTCAGAAATGTGGAAAATGGTCCGTTTCAAATGTTTTATTTTTGAACGTCAGTTCACATTTGTAGGTGGATCATCAGTGTTAGAGCTAAAATTAGCATGTTTAAAGTGATTTTCATGCTTCCAGGGGCCCAAAACACAAGATTTATGGAATGGTTAAAAGTGCATGAAAATGGCCAATTTACTCACTCTGAGTTCTCAAAAAGGGTTTCTTCACCCCGGGAAGTTAATTAAATACCATTTGGAGGCATTTAATGTTCGAGCAAAAACGGCTGATTTTCGACAAAAGAGATAACACCCCCCCATTACGTCATGCTTCAGAAATGTGGAAAATGGTCCGTTTTCAAATGTTTTATTTTTGAACGTCAGTTCACATTTGTAGGTGGATCATCAGTGTTAGAGCTAAAATTAGCATGTTTAAAGTGATTTTCATGCTTCCAGGGGCCCAAAACACAAGATTTATGGAATGGTTAAAAGTGCATGAAAATGGCCAATTTACTCACTCTGAGTTCTCAAAAAGGGTTTCTTCACCCCGGGAAGTTAATTAAATACCATTTGGAGGCATTTAATGTTCGAGCAAAAACGGCTGATTTTCGACAAAAGAGATAACACCCCCCCCATTACGTCATGCTTCAGAAATGTGGAAAATGGTCCGCTTTCAAATGTTTTATTTTTGAACGTCAGTTCACATTTGTAGGTGGATCATCAGTGTTAGAGCTAAATTAGCATGTTTAAAGTGATTTTCATGCTTCCAGGGGCCCAAAACACAAGATTTATGGAATGGTT
>NW_028249344.1:0-21000 GCF_964263255.1 Lissotriton vulgaris
TGAAGCTTTTGGGTAAGCAAAAGTCTGTAAAAATGGCAATTTTGGTCACTCCGAGGGGTTAAAAAGTGGTTATTCAACATGAGGCACGATCCATTTGATAATTTGAATAATTTTTGGTACAGTCCGAAAAATTCATTTTCTGAAGAAAAACGATGACTCCGGACCTGTCGAACGTGCCCAAAATGGTCCATATCGATGACATTTTAACATTTAATCTTTTGACTCCAGACGACTGTTGGATGTGAATTAAGACTTTTTCAACTAAAATAAGTGTGTTTAAAGTCATTTATGTGCCTGAAATTGGTCAAAATTGAAGCTTTTGAGTAAGCAAAACTCTGTAAAAATGGCAATTTTGGTCACTCTGAGGGGTTAAAAAGTGGTCATTCAACATGAGGCATGATCCATTTGACATTTTGAATCATTTTTGGTACAGTCCGAAAAATTCATTTTCTGATGAAAAACGATGACTCCGGACCTGTCGAACGTCCCCAAAATGGTCCATATCGATGAAATTTTAACATTTAATCTTTTGACTCCAGACGACTGTTGGATGTGAATTAAGACTTTTTCAACTAAAATAAGTGTGTTTAAAGTCATTTATGTGCCTGAAATTGGTCAAAATTGAAGCTTTTGAGTAAGCAAAACTCTGTAAAAATGGCAATTTTGGTCACTCTGAGGGGTTAAAAAGTGGTTATTCAACATGAGGCACGATCCATTTGACATTTTGAATCATTTTTGGTACAGTCTGAAAAATAAATTTTCTGATGAAAAACGATGTCTCCAGACATGTCGAACGTTCCCAAAATGGTCAATATGGATGAAATTTTAACATTTAATTTTTTGACTCCAAACGACTGTTAGATGTGAATTAAGACTTTTTCAACTAAAATAAGTGTGTTTAAAGTCATTTATGTGCCTGAAATTGGTCAAAATTGAAGCTTTTGAGTAAGCAAAACTCTGTAAAAATGGCAATTGTGGTCACTCTGAGGGGTTAAAAAGTGGTTATTCAACATGAGGCAAGATCCATTTGACATTTTGAATCATTTTTGGTATAGCCCGAAAAATTTATTTTCTGATGAAAAACGATGACTCCGGACCTGTCGAACGTACCCAAAATGGTCCATATCGATGAAATTTTAACATTTAATCTTTTGACTCCAGACGACTGTTGGATGTGAATTAAGACTTTTTCAACTAAAATAAGTGTGTTTAAAGTCATTTATGTGCCTGAAATTGGTCAATATTGAAGCTTTTGAGTAAGCAAAACTCTGTAAAAATGGCAATTTTGGTCACTCTGAGGGGTTAAAAAGTGGTTATTCAACATGAGGCACGATCCATTTGACATTTTGAATCATTTTTGGTACAGTCCGAAAAATTCATTTTCTGATGAAAA
This sequence comes from Lissotriton vulgaris, assembly GCF_964263255.1. Classification (NCBI taxonomy): domain Eukaryota; kingdom Metazoa; phylum Chordata; class Amphibia; order Caudata; family Salamandridae; genus Lissotriton; species Lissotriton vulgaris. The sequence goes on from NW_028249344.1 coordinate 1,394, forward strand.
ACGATGACTCCGGACCTGTCGAACGTGCCCAAAATGGTCCATATCGATGAAATTTTAACATTTAATCTTTTGACTCCAGACGACTGTTGGATGTGAATTAAGACTTTTTCAACTAAATCAAGTGTGTTTAAAGTCATTTATGTTCCTGAAATTGGTCAAAATTGAAGCTTTTGGGTAAGCAAAAGTCTGTAAAAATGGCAATTTTGGTCACTCCGAGGGGTTAAAAAGTGGTTATTCAACATGAGGCACGATCCATTTGATAATTTGAATAATTTTTGGTACAGTCTGAAAAATTCATTTTCTGATGAAAAACGATGACTCCGGACCTGTCGAACGTGCCCAAAATGGTCCATATCGATGAAATTTTAACATTTAATCTTTTGACTCCAGACGACTGTTGGATGTGAATTAAGACTTTTTCAACTAAAATAAGTGTGTTTAAAGTCATTTATGTGCCTGAAATTGGTCAAAATTGAAGCTTTTGAGTAAGCAAAACTCTGTAAAAATGGCAATTTTGGTCACTCTGAGGGGTTAAAAAGTGGTTATTCAACATGAGGCACGATCCATTTGACATTTTGAATCATTTTTGGTACAGTCCGAAAAATTCATTTTCTGATGAAAAACGAGGACTCCGGACCTGTCGAACGTGCCCAAAATGGTCCATATCGATGAAATTTTAACATTTAATCTTTTGACTCCAGATGACTGTTGGATGTGAATTAAGACTTTTTCAACTAAAATAAGTGTGTTTAAAGTCATTTATGTGCCTGAAATTGGTCAAAATTGAAGCTTTTGAGTAAGCAAAACTCTGTAAAAATGGCAATTTTGGTCATTCTGAGGGGTTAAAAAGTGGTTATTCAACATGAGGCACGATCCATTTGATAATTTGAATAATTTTTGGTTCCTTCCGAAAAATTCATTTTCTGATGAAAAACGATGACTCCGGACCTGTTGAACGTGCCCAAAATGGTCCATATCGATGAAATTTTAACATTTAATCTTTTGACTCCAGACGACTGTTGGATGTGAATTAAGACTTTTTCAACTAAAATAAGTGTGTTTAAAGTCATTTATGTGCCTGAAATTGGTCAAAATTGAAGCTTTTGAGTAAGCAAAACTCTGTAAAAATGGCAATTTTGGTCACTCTGAGGGGTTAAAAAGTGGTTATTCAACATGAGGCACGATCCATTTGACATTTTGAATCATTTTTGGTATAGTCCGAAAAATTTATTTTCTGATGAAAAACGATGACTCCGGACCTGTCGAACGTCCCCAAAATGGTCCATATCGATGAAATTTTAACATTTAATCTTTTGACTCCAGACGACTGTTGGATGTGAATTAAGACTTTTTCAACTAAAATAAGTGTGTTTAAAGTCATTTATGTGCCTGAAATTGGTCAATATTGAAGCTTTTGAGTAAGCAAAACTCTGTAAAAATGGCAATTTTGGTCACTCTGAGGGGTTAAAAAGTGGTTATTCAACATGAGGCACGATCCATTTGACATTTTGAATCATTTTTGGTACAGTCCGAAAAATTCTCTTTCTGATGAAAAACGATGACTCCGGACCTGTCGAACGTGCCCAAAATGGTCCATATCGATGAAATTTTAACATTTAATCTTTTGACTCCAGACGACTGTTGGATGTGAATTAAGACTTTTTCAACTAAATTAAGTGTGTTTAAAGTCATTTATCTTCCTGAAATTGGTCAAAATTGAAGCTTTTGGGTAAGCAAAAGTCTGTAAAAATGGCAATTTTGGTCACTCTGAGGGGTTAAAAAGTGGTCATTCAACATGAGGCATGATCCATTTGACATTTTGAATCATTTTTGGTACAGTCCGAAAAATTCATTTTCTGATGAAAAACGATGACTCCGGACCTGTCGAACGTCCCCAAAATGGTCCATATCGATGAAATTTTAACATTTAATCTTTTGACTCCAGACGACTGTTGGATGTGAATTAAGACTTTTTCAACTAAAATAAGTGTGTTTAAAGTCATTTATGTGCCTGAAATTGGTCAAAATTGAAGCTTTTGAGTAAGCAAAACTCTGTAAAAATGGCAATTTTGGTCACTCTGAGGGGTTAAAAAGTGGTTATTCAACATGAGGCACGATCCATTTGACATTTTGAATCATTTTTGGTACAGTCTGAAAAATAAATTTTCTGATGAAAAACGATGTCTCCAGACCTGTCGAACGTTCCCAAAATGGTCAATATGGATGAAATTTTAACATTTAATTTTTTGACTCCAAACGACTGTTAGATGTGAATTAAGACTTTTTCAACTAAAATAAGTGTGTTTAAAGTCATTTATGTGCCTGAAATCGGTCAAAATTGAAGCTTTTGAGTAAGCAAAACTCTGTAAAAATGGCAATTGTGGTCACTCTGAGGGGTTAAAAAGTGGTTATTCAACATGAGGCAAGATCCATTTGACATTTTGAATCATTTTTGGTATAGCCCGAAAAATTTATTTTCTGATGAAAAACGATGACTCCGGACCTGTCGAACGTACCCAAAATGGTCCATATCGATGAAATTTTAACATTTAATCTTTTGACTCCAGACGACTGTTGGATGTGAATTAAGACTTTTTCAACTAAAATAAGTGTGTTTAAAGTCATTTATGTGCCTGAAATTGGTCAATATTGAAGCTTTTGAGTATGCAAAACTCTGTAAAAATGGCAATTTTGGTCACTCTGAGGGGTTAAAAAGTGGTTATTCAACATGAGGCACGATCCATTTGACATTTTGAATCATTTTTGGTACAGTCCGAAAAATTCATTTTCTGATGAAAAACGATGACTCCGGACCTGTCGAACGTGCCCAAAATGGTCCATATCGATGAAATTTTAACATTTAATCTTTTGACTCCAGACGACTGTTGGATGTGAATTAAGACTTTTTCAACTAAATTAAGTGTGTTTAAAGTCATTTATGTTCCTGAAATTGGTCAAAATTGAAGCTTTTGGGTAAGCAAAAGTCTGTAAAAATGGCAATTTTGGTCACTCCGAGGGGTTAAAAAGTAGTTATTCAACATGAGGCACGATTCATTTGATAATTTGAATCATTTTTGGTACAGTCCGAAAAATTCATTTTCTGATGAAAAACGATGACTCCGGACCTGTCGAACGTGCCCAAAATGGTCCATATCGATGAAATTTTAACATTTAATCTTTTGACTCCAGACGACTGTTGGATGTGAATTAAGACTTTTTCAACTAAAATAATTGTGTTTAAAGTCATTTATGTGCCTGAAATTGGTCAAAATTGAAGCTTTTGAGTAAGCAAAACTCTGTAAAAATGGCAATTTTGGTCACTCTGAGGGGTTAAAAAGTGGTCATTCAACATGAGGCATGATCCATTTGACATTTTGAATCATTTTTGGTACAGTCCGAAAAATTCATTTTCTGATGAAAAACGATGACTCCGAACCTGTCGAACGTACCCAAAATGGTCCATATCGATGAAATTTTAACATTTAATCTTTTGACTCCAGACGACTGTTGGATGTGAATTAAGACTTTTTCAACTAAAATAAGTGTGTTTAAAGTCATTTATGTGCCTGAAATTGGTCAAAATTGAAGCTTTTGAGTAAGCAAAACTCTGTAAAAATGGCAATTTTGGTCACTCTGAGGGGTTAAAAAGTGGTTATTCAACATGAGGCACGATCCATTTGACATTTTGAATCATTTTTGGTACAGTCTGAAAAATAAATTTTCTGATGAAAAACGATGTCTCCAGACCTGTCGAACGTCCCCAAAATGGTCCATATCGATGAAATTTTAACATTTAATCTTTTGACTCCAGACGACTGTTGGATGTGAATTAAGACTTTTTCAACTAAAATAAGTGTGTTTAAAGTCATTTATGTGCCTGAAATTGGTCAATATTGAAGCTTTTGAGTAAGCAAAACTCTGTAAAAATGGCAATTTTGGTCACTCTGAGGGGTTAAAAAGTGGTTATTCAACATGAGGCACGATCCATTTGACATTTTGAATCATTTTTGGTACAGTCCGAAAAATTCATTTTCTGATGAAAAACGATGACTCCGGACCTGTCGAACGTGCCCAAAATGGTCCATATCGATGAAATTTTAACATTTAATTTTTTGACTCCAGACGACTGTTGGATGTGAATTAAGACTTTTTCAACTAAAATAAGTGTGTTTAAAGTCATTTATGTGCCTGAAATTGGTCAAAATTGAAGCTTTTGAGTAAGCAAAACTCTGTAAAAATGGCAATTTTGGTCACTCTGAGGGGTTAAAAAGTGGTCATTCAACATGAGGCATGATCCATTTGACATTTTGAATAATTTTTGGTACAGTCCGAAAAATTCATTTTCTGATGAAAAACGATGACTCCGGACCTGTCGAGCGTCCCCAAAATGGTCCATATCGATGAAATTTTAACATTTAATCTTTTGACTCCAGACGACTGTTGGATGTGAATTAAGACTTTTTCAACTAAAATAAGTGTGTTTAAAGTCATTTATGTGCCTGAAATTGGTCAAAATTGAAGCTTTTGAGTAAGCAAAACTCTGTAAAAATGGCAATTTTGGTCACTCTGAGGGGTTAAAAAGTGGTTATTCAACATGAGGCACGATCCATTTGACATTTTGAATCATTTTTGGTACAGTCTGAAAAATAAATTTTCTGATGAAAAACGATGTCTCCAGACCTGTCGAACGTTCCCAAAATGGTCAATATGGATGAAATTTTAACATTTAATTTTTTGACTCCAAACGACTGTTAGATGTGAATTAAGACTTTTTCAACTAAAATAAGTGTGTTTAAAGTCATTTATGTGCCTGAAATTGGTCAAAATTGAAGCTTTTGAGTAAGCAAAACTCTGTAAAAATGGCAATTGTGGTCACTCTGAGGGGTTAAAAAGTGGTTATTCAACATGAGGCAAGATCCATTTGACATTTTGAATCATTTTTGGTATAGCCCGAAAAATTTATTTTCTGATGAAAAACGATGACTCCGGACCTGTCGAACGTACCCAAAATGGTCCATATCGATGAAATTTTAACATTTAATCTTTTGACTCCAGACGACTGTTGGATGTGAATTAAGACTTTTTCAACTAAAATAAGTGTGTTTAAAGTCATTTATGTGCCTGAAATTGGTCAATATTGAAGCTTTTGAGTAAGCAAAACTCTGCAAAAATGGCAATTTTGGTCACTCTGAGGGGTTAAAAAGTGGTTATTCAACATGAGGCACGATCCATTTGACATTTTGAATCATTTTTGGTACAGTCCGAAAAATTCATTTTCTGATGAAAAACGATGACTCCGGACCTGTCGAACGTGCCCAAAATGGTCCATATCGATGACATTTTAACATTTAATCTTTTGACTCCAGACGACTGTTGGATGTGAATTAAGACTTTTTCAACTAAATTAAGTGTGTTTAAAGTCATTTATGTTCCTGAAATTGGTCAAAATTGAAGCTTTTGGGTAAGCAAAAGTCTGTAAAAATGGCAATTTTGGTCACTCCGAGGGGTTAAAAAGTAGTTATTCAACATGAGGCACGATTCATTTGATAATTTGAATCATTTTTGGTACAGTCCGAAAAATTCATTTTCTGATGAAAAACGATGACTCCGGACCTGTCGAACGTGCCCAAAATGGTCCATATCGATGAAATTTTAACATTTAATCTTTTGACTCCAGACGACTGTTGGATGTGAATTAAGACTTTTTCAACTAAAATAATTGTGTTTAAAGTCATTTATGTGCCTGAAATTGGTCAAAATTGAAGCTTTTGAGTAAGCAAAACTCTGTAAAAATGGCAATTTTGGTCACTCTGAGGGGTTAAAAAGTGGTCATTCAACATGAGGCATGATCCATTTGACATTTTGAATCATTTTTGGTACAGTCCGAAAAATTCATTTTCTGATGAAAAACGATGACTCCGAACCTGTCGAACGTCCCCAAAATGGTCCATATCGATGAAATTTTAACATTTAATCTTTTGACTCCAGACGACTGTTGGATGTGAATTAAGACTTTTTCAACTAAAATAAGTGTGTTTAAAGTCATTTATGTTCCTGAAATTGGTCAAAATTGAAGCTTTTGAGTAAGCAAAACTCTGTAAAAATGGCAATTTTGGTACCTCTGAGGGGTTAAAAAGTGGTTATTCAACATGAGGCACGATCCATTTGACATTTTGAATCATTTTTGGTACAGTCTGAAAAATAAATTTTCTGATGAAAAACGATGTCTCCAGACCTGTCGAACGTCCCCAAAATGGTCCATATCGATGAAATTTTAACATTTAATCTTTTGACTCCAGACGACTGTTGGATGTGAATTAAGACTTTTTCAACTAAAATAAGTGTGTTTAAAGTCATTTATGTGCCTGAAATTGGTCAATATTGAAGCTTTTGAGTAAGCAAAACTCTGTAAAAATGGCAATTTTGGTCACTCTGAGGGGTTAAAAAGTGGTTATTCAACATGAGGCACGATCCATTTGACATTTTGAATCATTTTTGGTACAGTCCGAAAAATTCATTTTCTGATGAAAAACGATGACTCCGGACCTGTCGAACGTGCCCAAAATGGTCCATATCGATGAAATTTTAACATTTAATCTTTTGACTCCAGACGACTGTTGGATGTGAATTAAGACTTTTTCAACTAAATTAAGTGTGTTTAAAGTCATTTATCTTCCTGAAATTGGTCAAAATTGAAGCTTTTGGGTAAGCAAAAGTCTGTAAAAATGGCAATTTTGGTCACTCCGAGAGGTTAAAAAGTGGTTATTCAACATGAGGCACGATCCATTTGATAATTTGAATAATTTTTGGTACAGTCCGAAAAATTCATTTTCTGAAGAAAAACGATGACTCCGGACCTGTCGAACGTGCCCAAAATGGTCCATATCGATGACATTTTAACATTTAATCTTTTGACTCCAGACGACTGTTGGATGTGAATTAAGACTTTTTCAACTAAAATAAGTGTGTTTAAAGTCATTTATGTGCCTGAAATTGGTCAAAATTGAAGCTTTTGAGTAAGCAAAACTCTGTAAAAATGGCAATTTTGGTCACTCTGAGGGGTTAAAAAGTGGTCATTCAACATGAGGCATGATCCATTTGACATTTTGAATCATTTTTGGTACAGTCCGAAAAATTCATTTTCTGATGAAAAACGATGACTCCGGACCTGTCGAACGTCCCCAAAATGGTCCATATCGATGAAATTTTAACATTTAATCTTTTGACTCCAGACGACTGTTGGATGTGAATTAAGACTTTTTCAACTAAAATAAGTGTGTTTAAAGTCATTTATGTGCCTGAAATTGGTCAAAATTGAAGCTTTTGAGTAAGCAAAACTCTGTAAAAATGGCAATTTTGGTCACTCTGAGGGGTTAAAAAGTGGTTATTCAACATGAGGCACGATCCATTTGACATTTTGAATCATTTTTGGTACAGTCTGAAAAATAAATTTTCTGATGAAAAACGATGTCTCCAGACATGTCGAACGTTCCCAAAATGGTCAATATGGATGAAATTTTAACATTTAATTTTTTGACTCCAAACGACTGTTAGATGTGAATTAAGACTTTTTCAACTAAAATAAGTGTGTTTAAAGTCATTTATGTGCCTGAAATTGGTCAAAATTGAAGCTTTTGAGTAAGCAAAACTCTGTAAAAATGGCAATTGTGGTCACTCTGAGGGGTTAAAAAGTGGTTATTCAACATGAGGCAAGATCCATTTGACATTTTGAATCATTTTTGGTATAGCCCGAAAAATTTATTTTCTGATGAAAAACGATGACTCCGGACCTGTCGAACGTACCCAAAATGGTCCATATCGATGAAATTTTAACATTTAATCTTTTGACTCCAGACGACTGTTGGATGTGAATTAAGACTTTTTCAACTAAAATAAGTGTGTTTAAAGTCATTTATGTGCCTGAAATTGGTCAATATTGAAGCTTTTGAGTAAGCAAAACTCTGTAAAAATGGCAATTTTGGTCACTCTGAGGGGTTAAAAAGTGGTTATTCAACATGAGGCACGATCCATTTGACATTTTGAATCATTTTTGGTACAGTCCGAAAAATTCATTTTCTGATGAAAAACGATGACTCCGGACCTGTCGAACGTGCCCAAAATGGTCCATATCGATGAAATTTTAACATTTAATCTTTTGACTCCAGACGACTGTTGGATGTGAATTAAGACTTTTTCAACTAAATCAAGTGTGTTTAAAGTCATTTATGTTCCTGAAATTGGTCAAAATTGAAGCTTTTGGGTAAGCAAAAGTCTGTAAAAATGGCAATTTTGGTCACTCCGAGGGGTTAAAAAGTGGTTATTCAACATGAGGCACGATCCATTTGATAATTTGAATAATTTTTGGTACAGTCTGAAAAATTCATTTTCTGATGAAAAACGATGACTCCGGACCTGTCGAACGTGCCCAAAATGGTCCATATCGATGAAATTTTAACATTTAATCTTTTGACTCCAGACGACTGTTGGATGTGAATTAAGACTTTTTCAACTAAAATAAGTGTGTTTAAAGTCATTTATGTGCCTGAAATTGGTCAAAATTGAAGCTTTTGAGTAAGCAAAACTCTGTAAAAATGGCAATTTTGGTCACTCTGAGGGGTTAAAAAGTGGTCATTCAACATGAGGCATGATCCATTTGACATTTTGAATCATTTTTGGTACAGTCCGAAAAATTCATTTTCTGATGAAAAACGATGACTCCGGACCTGTCGAACGTCCCCAAAATGGTCCATATCGATGAAATTTTAACATTTAATCTTTTGACTCCAGATGACTGTTGGATGTGAATTAAGACTTTTTCAACTAAAATAAGTGTGTTTAAAGTCATTTATGTGCCTGAAATTGGTCAAAATTGAAGCTTTTGAGTAAGCAAAACTCTGTAAAAATGGCAATTTTGGTCACTCTGAGGGGTTAAAAAGTGGTTATTCAACATGAGGCACGATCCATTTGACATTTTGAATCATTTTTGGTACAGTCTGAAAAATAAATTTTCTGATGAAAAACGATGTCTCCAGACCTGTCGAACGTTCCCAAAATGGTCAATATGGATGAAATTTTAACATTTAATTTTTTGACTCCAAACGACTGTTAGATGTGAATTAAGACTTTTTCAACTAAAATAAGTGTGTTTAAAGTCATTTATGTGCCTGAAATTGGTCAAAATTGAAGCTTTTGAGTAAGCAAAACTCTGTAAAAATGGCAATTTTGGTCACTCTGAGGGGTTAAAAAGTGGTTATTCAACATGAGGCACGATCCATTTGATAATTTGAATCATTTTTGGTTCCTTCCGAAAAATTCATTTTCTGATGAAAAACGATGACTCCGGACCTGTCGAACGTGCCCAAAATGGTCCATATCGATGAAATTTTAACATTTAATCTTTTGACTCCAGACGACTGTTGGATGTGAATTAAGACTTTTTCAACTAAATTAAGTGTGTTTAAAGTCATTTATGTTCCTGAAATTGGTCAAAATTGAAGCTTTTGAGTAAGCAAAACTCTGTAAAAATGGCAATTTTGGTCACTCTGAGGGGTTAAAAAGTGGTTATTCAACATGAGGTACGATCCATTTGACATTTTGAATCATTTTTGGTACAGTCCGAAAAATTCATTATCTGATGAAAAACGATGACTCCGGACCTGTCGAACGTCCCCAAAATGCTCCATATCGATGAAATTTTAACATTTAATCTTTTGACTCCAATCGACTGTTGGATGTGAATTAAGACTTTTTCAACTAGAATAAGTGTGTTTAAAGTCATTTATGTGCCTGAAATTGGTCAAAATTGAAGCTTTTGAGTAAGCAAAACTCTGTAAAAATGGCAATTTTGGTCACTCTGAGGGGTTAAAAAGTGGTTATTCAACATGAGGCACGATCCATTTGACATTTTGAATCATTTTTGGTATAGTCCGAAAAATTAATTTTCTGATGAAAAACGATAACTCCCGACCTGTCGAACGTGCCCAAAATGGTCCATAGCGATGAAATTTTAACATTTAATCTTTTGACTCCAGACGTCTGTTGGATGTGTATTAAGACTTTTTCAACTAAAATAAGTGTGTTTAAAGTCATTTATGTGCCTGAAATTGGTCAAAATTGAAGCTTTTGAGTAAGCAAAACTCTGTAAAAATGGCAATTTTGGTCACTCTGAGGGGTTAAAAAGTGGTTATTCAACATGAGGCACGATCCATTTGACATTTTGAATCATTTTTGGTACAGTCCGAAAAATTCATTTTCTGATGAAAAACGATGACTCCGGACCTGTCGAACGTCCCCAAAATGGTCCATATCGATGAAATTTTAACATTTAATCTTTTGACTCCTAACGACTGTTGGATGTGAATTAAGACTTTTTCAACTAAAATAAGTGTGTTTAAAGTCATTTATGTGCCTAAAATTGGTCAAAATTTGATGCTTTTGAGTAAGCAAAACTCTGTAAAAATGGCAATTTTGGTCATTCTGAGGGGTTAAAAAGTGGTTATTCAACATGAGGCACGATCCATTTGATAATTTGAATCATTTTTGGTACAGTCCGAAAAATTAATTTTCTGATGAAAAACGATGACTCCGGACCTGTCGAACGTGCCCAAAATGGTCCATATCGATGAAATTTTAACATTTAATCTTTTGACTCCAGACGACTGTTGGATGTGAATTAAGACTTTTTCAACTAAAATAAGCGTGTTTAAAGTCATTTATGTGCCTGAAATTGGTCAAAATTGAAGCTTTTGAGTAAGCAAAACTCTGTAAAAATGGCAATTTTGGTCACTCTGAGGGGTTAAAAAGTGGTTATTGAACATGAGGCACAATCCATTTGACATTTTGAATTATTTTTGGTACAGTCCGAAAAATTCATTTTCTGATGAAAAACGAGGACTCCGGACCTGTCGAACGTGCCCAAAATGGTCCATATCGATGAAATTTTAACATTTAATCTTTTGACTCCAGACGACTGTTGGATGTGAATTAAGACTTTTTCAACTAAAATAAGTGTGTTTAAAGTCATTTATGTGCCTGAAATTGGTCAAAATTGAAGCTTTTGAGTAAGCAAAACTCTGTAAAAATGGCAATTTTGGTCACTCTGAGGGGTTAAAAAGTGGTCATTCAACATGAGGCACGATCCATTTGACATTTTGAATCATTTTTGGTACAGTCTGAAAAATTAATTTTCTGATGAAAAACGATGACTCCGGACCTGTTGAACATTCCCAAAATGGTCAATATGGATGAAATTTTAACATTTAATCTTTTGACTCCAAATGACTGTTGGATGTCAATTATGACTTTTTCAACTAAAATAAGTGTGTTTAACGTCATTTATGTGCCTGAAATTGGTCAAAATTGAAGCTTTTGAGTAAGCAAAACTCTGTAATAATGGCAAGTTTGGTCACTCTGAGGGGTTAAAAAGTGGTTATTCAACATGAGGCACGATCCATTTGACATTTTGAATCATTTTTGGTACAGTCCGAAAAATTCATTTTCTGATGAAAAACGATGACTCCGGACCTGTCGAACGTCCCCAAAATTGTCCATATCGATGAAATTTTAACATTTAATCTTTTGACTCCAGACGACTGTTGGATGTGAATTAAGACTTTTTCAACTAAAATAAGTGTGTTTAAAGTCATTTATGTGCCTGAAATTGGTCAATATTGAAGCTTTTGAGTAAGCAAAACTCTGTAAAAATGGCAATTGTGGTCACTCTGAGGGGTTAAAAAGTGGTTATTCAACATGAGGCAAGATCCATTTGACATTTTGAATCATTTTTGGTATAGCCCGAAAAATTTATTTTCTGATGAAAAACGATGACTCCGGACCTGTCGAACGTACCCAAAATGGTCCATATCGATGAAATTTTAACATTTAATCTTTTGACTCCAGACGACTGTTGGATGTGAATTAAGACTTTTTCAACTAAAATAAGTGTGTTTAAAGTCATTTATGTGCCTGAAATAGGTCAATATTGAAGCTTTTGAGTAAGCAAAACTCTGCAAAAATGGCAATTTTGGTCACTCTGAGGGGTTAAAAAGTGGTTATTCAACATGAGGCACGATCCATTTGACATTTTGAATCATTTTTGGTACAGTCCGAAAAATTCATTTTCTGATGAAAAACGATGACTCCGGACCTGTCGAACGTGCCCAAAATGGTCCATATCGATGAAATTTTAACATTTAATCTTTTGACTCCAGACGACTGTTGGATGTGAATTAAGACTTTTTCAACTAAATTAAGTGTGTTTAAAGTCATTTATGTTCCTGAAATTGGTCAAAATTGAAGCTTTTGGGTAAGCAAAAGTCTGTAAAAATGGCAATTTTGGTCACTCCGAGGGGTTAAAAAGTAGTTATTCAACATGAGGCACGATTCATTTGATAATTTGAATCATTTTTGGTACAGTCCGAAAAATTCATTTTCTGATGAAAAACGATGACTCCGGACCTGTCGAACGTGCCCAAAATGGTCCATATCGATGAAATTTTAACATTTAATCTTTTGACTCCAGACGACTGTTGGATGTGAATTAAGACTTTTTCAACTAAAATAATTGTGTTTAAAGTCATTTATGTGCCTGAAATTGGTCAAAATTGAAGCTTTTGAGTAAGCAAAACTCTGTAAAAATGGCAATTTTGGTCACTCTGAGGGGTTAAAAAGTGGTCATTCAACATGAGGCATGATCCATTTGACATTTTGAATCATTTTTGGTACAGTCCGAAAAATTCATTTTCTGATGAAAAACGATGACTCCGAACCTGTCGAACGTCCCCAAAATGGTCCATATCGATGAAATTTTAACATTTAATCTTTTGACTCCAGACGACTGTTGGATGTGAATTAAGACTTTTTCAACTAAAATAAGTGTGTTTAAAGTCATTTATGTGCCTGAAATTGGTCAAAATTGAAGCTTTTGAGTAAGCAAAACTCTGTAAAAATGGCAATTTTGGTCACTCTGAGGGGTTAAAAAGTGGTTATTCAACATGAGGCACGATCCATTTGACATTTTGAATCATTTTTGGTACAGTCTGAAAAATAAATTTTCTGATGAAAAACGATGTCTCCAGACCTGTCGAACGTCCCCAAAATGGTCCATATCGATGAAATTTTAACATTTAATCTTTTGACTCCAGACGACTGTTGGATGTGAATTAAGACTTTTTCAACTAAAATAAGTGTGTTTAAAGTCATTTATGTGCCTGAAATTGGTCAATATTGAAGCTTTTGAGTAAGCAAAACTCTGTAAAAATGGCAATTTTGGTCACTCTGAGGGGTTAAAAAGTGGTTATTCAACATGAGGCACGATCCATTTGACATTTTGAATCATTTTTGGTACAGTCCGAAAAATTCATTTTCTGATGAAAAACGATGACTCCGGACCTGTCGAACGTGCCCAAAATGGTCCATATCGATGAAATTTTAACATTTAATCTTTTGACTCCAGACGACTGTTGGATGTGAATTAAGACTTTTTCAACTAAATTAAGTGTGTTTAAAGTCATTTATCTTCCTGAAATTGGTCAAAATTGAAGCTTTTGGGTAAGCAAAAGTCTGTAAAAATGGCAATTTTGGTCACTCCGAGGGGTTAAAAAGTGGTTATTCAACATGAGGCACGATCCATTTGATAATTTGAATAATTTTTGGTACAGTCCGAAAAATTCCTTTTCTGAAGAAAAACGATGACTCCGGACCTGTCGAACGTGCCCAAAATGGTCCATATCGATGACATTTTAACATTTAATCTTTTGACTCCAGACGACTGTTGGATGTGAATTAAGACTTTTTCAACTAAAATAAGTGTGTTTAAAGTCATTTATGTGCCTGAAATTGGTCAAAATTGAAGCTTTTGAGTAAGCAAAACTCTGTAAAAATGGCAATTTTGGTCACTCTGAGGGGTTAAAAAGTGGTCATTCAACATGAGGCATGATCCATTTGACATTTTGAATCATTTTTGGTACAGTCCGAAAAATTCATTTTCTGATGAAAAACGATGACTCCGGACCTGTCGAACGTCCCCAAAATGGTCCATATCGATGAAATTTTAACATTTAATCTTTTGACTCCAGACGACTGTTGGATGTGAATTAAGACTTTTTCAACTAAAATAAGTGTGTTTAAAGTCATTTATGTGCCTGAAATTGGTCAAAATTGAAGCTTTTGAGTAAGCAAAACTCTGTAAAAATGGCAATTTTGGTCACTCTGAGGGGTTAAAAAGTGGTTATTCAACATGAGGCACGATCCATTTGACATTTTGAATCATTTTTGGTACAGTCTGAAAAATAAATTTTCTGATGAAAAACGATGTCTCCAGACATGTCGAACGTTCCCAAAATGGTCAATATGGATGAAATTTTAACATTTAATTTTTTGACTCCAAACGACTGTTAGATGTGAATTAAGACTTTTTCAACTAAAATAAGTGTGTTTAAAGTCATTTATGTGCCTGAAATTGGTCAAAATTGAAGCTTTTGAGTAAGCAAAACTCTGTAAAAATGGCAATTTTGGTCACTCTGAGGGGTTAAAAAGTGGTCATTCAACATGAGGCATGATCCATTTGACATTTTGAATCATTTTTGGTACAGTCCGAAAAATTCATTTTCTGATGAAAAACGATGACTCCGGACCTGTCGAACGTCCCCAAAATGGTCCATATCGATGAAATTTTAACATTTAATCTTTTGACTCCAGATGACTGTTGGATGTGAATTAAGACTTTTTCAACTAAAATAAGTGTGTTTAAAGTCATTTATGTGCCTGAAATTGGTCAAAATTGAAGCTTTTGAGTAAGCAAAACTCTGTAAAAATGGCAATTTTGGTCACTCTGAGGGGTTAAAAAGTGGTTATTCAACATGAGGCACGATCCATTTGACATTTTGAATCATTTTTGGTACAGTCTGAAAAATAAATTTTCTGATGAAAAACGATGTCTCCAGACCTGTCGAACGTTCCCAAAATGGTCAATATGGATGAAATTTTAACATTTAATTTTTTGACTCCAAACGACTGTTAGATGTGAATTAAGACTTTTTCAACTAAAATAAGTGTGTTTAAAGTCATTTATGTGCCTGAAATTGGTCAAAATTGAAGCTTTTGAGTAAGCAAAACTCTGTAAAAATGGCAATTTTGGTCACTCTGAGGGGTTAAAAAGTGGTTATTCAACATGAGGCACGATCCATTTGATAATTTGAATCATTTTTGGTTCCTTCCGAAAAATTCATTTTCTGATGAAAAACGATGACTCCGGACCTGTCGAACGTGCCCAAAATGGTCCATATCGATGAAATTTTAACATTTAATCTTTTGACTCCAGACGACTGTTGGATGTGAATTAAGACTTTTTCAACTAAATTAAGTGTGTTTAAAGTCATTTATGTTCCTGAAATTGGTCAAAATTGAAGCTTTTGAGTAAGCAAAACTCTGTAAAAATGGCAATTTTGGTCACTCTGAGGGGTTAAAAAGTGGTTATTCAACATGAGGTACGATCCATTTGACATTTTGAATCATTTTTGGTACAGTCCGAAAAATTCATTATCTGATGAAAAACGATGACTCCGGACCTGTCGAACGTCCCCAAAATGCTCCATATCGATGAAATTTTAACATTTAATCTTTTGACTCCAATCGACTGTTGGATGTGAATTAAGACTTTTTCAACTAGAATAAGTGTGTTTAAAGTCATTTATGTGCCTGAAATTGGTCAAAATTGAAGCTTTTGAGTAAGCAAAACTCTGTAAAAATGGCAATTTTGGTCACTCTGAGGGGTTAAAAAGTGGTTATTCAACATGAGGCACGATCCATTTGACATTTTGAATCATTTTTGGTATAGTCCGAAAAATTAATTTTCTGATGAAAAACGATAACTCCCGACCTGTCGAACGTGCCCAAATGGTCCATAGCGATGAAATTTTAACATTTAATCTTTTGACTCCAGACGTCTGTTGGATGTGTATTAAGACTTTTTCAACTAAAATAAGTGTGTTTAAAGTCATTTATGTGCCTGAAATTGGTCAAAATTGAAGCTTTTGAGTAAGCAAAACTCTGTAAAAATGGCAATTTTGGTCACTCTGAGGGGTTAAAAAGTGGTTATTCAACATGAGGCACGATCCATTTGACATTTTGAATCATTTTTGGTACAGTCCGAAAAATTCATTTTCTGATGAAAAACGATGACTCCGGACCTGTCGAACGTCCCCAAAATGGTCCATATCGATGAAATTTTAACATTTAATCTTTTGACTCCTAACGACTGTTGGATGTGAATTAAGACTTTTTCAACTAAAATAAGTGTGTTTAAAGTCATTTATGTGCCTAAAATTGGTCAAAATTTGATGCTTTTGAGTAAGCAAAACTCTGTAAAAATGGCAATTTTGGTCATTCTGAGGGGTTAAAAAGTGGTTATTCAACATGAGGCACGATCCATTTGATAATTTGAATCATTTTTGGTACAGTCCGAAAAATTAATTTTCTGATGAAAAACGATGACTCCGGACCTGTCGAACGTGCCCAAAATGGTCCATATCGATGAAATTTTAACATTTAATCTTTTGACTCCAGACGACTGTTGGATGTGAATTAAGACTTTTTCAACTAAAATAAGCGTGTTTAAAGTCATTTATGTGCCTGAAATTGGTCAAAATTGAAGCTTTTGAGTAAGCAAAACTCTGTAAAAATGGCAATTTTGGTCACTCTGAGGGGTTAAAAAGTGGTTATTGAACATGAGGCACAATCCATTTGACATTTTGAATTATTTTTGGTACAGTCCGAAAAATTCATTTTCTGATGAAAAACGAGGACTCCGGACCTGTCGAACGTGCCCAAAATGGTCCATATCGATGAAATTTTAACATTTAATCTTTTGACTCCAGACGACTGTTGGATGTGAATTAAGACTTTTTCAACTAAAATAAGTGTGTTTAAAGTCATTTATGTGCCTGAAATTGGTCAAAATTGAAGCTTTTGAGTAAGCAAAACTCTGTAAAAATGGCAATTTTGGTCACTCTGAGGGGTTAAAAAGTGGTCATTCAACATGAGGCATGATCCATTTGACATTTTGAATCATTTTTGGTACAGTCCGAAAAATTCATTTTCTGATGAAAAACGATGACTCCGGACCTGTCGAACGTCCCCAAAATGGTCCATATCGATGAAATTTTAACATTTAATCTTTTGACTCCAGACAACTGTTGGATGTGAATTAAGACTTTTTCAACTAAAATAAGTGTGTTTAAAGTCATTTATGTGCCTGAAATTGGTCAAAATTGAAGCTTTTGAGTAAGCAAAACTCTGTAAAAATGGCAATTTTGGTCACTCTGAGGGGTTAAAAAGTGGTTATTCAACATGAGGCACGATCCATTTGACATTTTGAATCATTTTTGGTACAGTCTGAAAAATTAATTTTCTGATGAAAAACGATGACTCCGGACCTGTTGAACATTCCCAAAATGGTCAATATGGATGAAATTTTAACATTTAATCTTTTGACTCCAAATGACTGTTGGATGTCAATTATGACTTTTTCAACTAAAATAAGTGTGTTTAACGTCATTTATGTGCCTGAAATTGGTCAAAATTGAAGCTTTTGAGTAAGCAAAACTCTGTAATAATGGCAAGTTTGGTCACTCTGAGGGGTTAAAAAGTGGTTATTCAACATGAGGCACGATCCATTTGACATTTTGAATCATTTTTGGTACAGTCCGAAAAATTCATTTTCTGATGAAAAACGATGACTCCGGACCTGTCGAACGTCCCCAAAATTGTCCATATCGATGAAATTTTAACATTTAATCTTTTGACTCCAGACGACTGTTGGATGTGAATTAAGACTTTTTCAACTAAAATAAGTGTGTTTAAAGTCATTTATGTGCCTGAAATTGGTCAATATTGAAGCTTTTGAGTAAGCAAAACTCTGTAAAAATGGCAATTGTGGTCACTCTGAGGGGTTAAAAAGTGGTTATTCAACATGAGGCAAGATCCATTTGACATTTTGAATCATTTTTGGTATAGCCCGAAAAATTTATTTTCTGATGAAAAACGATGACTCCGGACCTGTCGAACGTACCCAAAATGGTCCATATCGATGAAATTTTAACATTTAATCTTTTGACTCCAGACGACTGTTGGATGTGAATTAAGACTTTTTCAACTAAAATAAGTGTGTTTAAAGTCATTTATGTGCCTGAAATAGGTCAATATTGAAGCTTTTGAGTAAGCAAAACTCTGCAAAAATGGCAATTTTGGTCACTCTGAGGGGTTAAAAAGTGGTTATTCAACATGAGGCACGATCCATTTGACATTTTGAATCATTTTTGGTACAGTCCGAAAAATTCATTTTCTGATGAAAAACGATGACTCCGGACCTGTCGAACGTGCCCAAAATGGTCCATATCGATGAAATTTTAACATTTAATCTTTTGACTCCAGACGACTGTTGGATGTGAATTAAGACTTTTTCAACTAAATTAAGTGTGTTTAAAGTCATTTATGTTCCTGAAATTGGTCAAAATTGAAGCTTTTGGGTAAGCAAAAGTCTGTAAAAATGGCAATTTTGGTCACTCCGAGGGGTTAAAAAGTAGTTATTCAACATGAGGCACGATTCATTTGATAATTTGAATCATTTTTGGTACAGTCCGAAAAATTCATTTTCTGATGAAAAACGATGACTCCGGACCTGTCGAACGTGCCCAAAATGGTCCATATCGATGAAATTTTAACATTTAATCTTTTGACTCCAGACGACTGTTGGATGTGAATTAAGACTTTTTCAACTAAAATAATTGTGTTTAAAGTCATTTATGTGCCTGAAATTGGTCAAAATTGAAGCTTTTGAGTAAGCAAAACTCTGTAAAAATGGCAATTTTGGTCACTCTGAGGGGTTAAAAAGTGGTCATTCAACATGAGGCATGATCCATTTGACATTTTGAATCATTTTTGGTACAGTCCGAAAAATTCATTTTCTGATGAAAAACGATGACTCCGAACCTGTCGAACGTCCCCAAAATGGTCCATATCGATGAAATTTTAACATTTAATCTTTTGACTCCAGACGACTGTTGGATGTGAATTAAGACTTTTTCAACTAAAATAAGTGTGTTTAAAGTCATTTATGTGCCTGAAATTGGTCAAAATTGAAGCTTTTGAGTAAGCAAAACTCTGTAAAAATGGCAATTTTGGTCACTCTGAGGGGTTAAAAAGTGGTTATTCAACATGAGGCACGATCCATTTGACATTTTGAATCATTTTTGGTACAGTCTGAAAAATAAATTTTCTGATGAAAAACGATGTCTCCAGACCTGTCGAACGTCCCCAAAATGGTCCATATCGATGAAATTTTAACATTTAATCTTTTGACTCCAGACGACTGTTGGATGTGAATTAAGACTTTTTCAACTAAAATAAGTGTGTTTAAAGTCATTTATGTGCCTGAAATTGGTCAATATTGAAGCTTTTGAGTAAGCAAAACTCTGTAAAAATGGCAATTTTGGTCACTCTGAGGGGTTAAAAAGTGGTTATTCAACATGAGGCACGATCCATTTGACATTTTGAATCATTTTTGGTACAGTCCGAAAAATTCATTTTCTGATGAAAAACGATGACTCCGG
>NW_028249345.1:0-24403 GCF_964263255.1 Lissotriton vulgaris
ACTGGGCATATGGCGGTGATGGATGCAAATGACTCATTCCTCACAAAGTAATTCCATCCCCTTCTTACTCCCCTGATACTGGTTCTGTGTCTGGTGTGTCCGGTGTGTGTGGCAGGGTAATGGCTGCATCACTGTGTGCCACTGACACAACAGACTGTGAAGATGATGGTGCAGCATCACTGTGTGCCTCGGACATATCAGGGCTTGGAGCTATGTGCGTTAATGTTCCCCCTTCAGTCATCGGGGACCAGCACAGTGGCAGCAATGGCAAGATGAAGTACTGCAGGGCATTGAGTTTCCCAGTTACTACTCACTGGTGTCCAGCCGGAGCTGACCGACTTCCAGCCTGCATCTGCTCCATGGTCTCCATTGACCTCCACAACTGTGCCAACTCTGTGCTCTGATCACTGGTGCCTGTCTGACCACACAGTTCTTGTATTACATTCATTGCCCCAGCAAGGTCAGCCAAGGTCTGTGGTGGAGCATGATACATACAGGAGGTGTCCGATAGGGACTGTACATGGTCCCTGAAGGGACTCAGACACCCATGTATGGCATCGAGTTTGGCTGCCATGAGTTCAAAGCCCACCCGCAGCTGTTCAGCCGACTCCACCAGGCAATGCCACATACGTTGTTGGGACTCCATGAATTGGTTGGGGGTGCTCGGAGGCAGCTATGGTGATGTGTATTTCCTGCTGTGTGGTCTGTTGTGCAGGTGGTGGGCTCAACTTGGGGCAGCTGGCCTGCCCTGCTTCTGGGAATGGGGTGCAGAGGCTATATACGATCCGTTGGAGGGTGTCGGTGCAGATGACCAGGGGGTCCTCTTCATCGTCACTAAAGATATGTCTGATCTGCTCTGCAGGAGGTGTTGTTTGTCCCTCTGCAATGGGAAAGGGGAGATGCAGGTTAACAGAGTTGTATATGTATATTGGAGAGTTGCAGATGTTTCCGTTCAGTCTGCATGCCAATGTACATTGTGACTGTTTTGGCGTATCTGGATACTTGATGGCAGTCAGTGTGTTTTTCTACTACATGACGGATGTGGTGTAGTACCAGCGCATTGTGATCACACACTGTTAGGCAATGCCTGATCTGAGTGGACAGTTACTACGCATGTACGAGACCTGTTGTGAATCGTGTCCTATGGTGCTGATGTTGCACTATGTACCTCATTGCCACCATTGCTGATGTTCTGTGATTGCTATGTGTGTGCTGCATTGTGAGGGATGCTACTGATTGAAGAGCCAGGTCTTGAGGAGCCTTCTGAAGGCCAGTAGGTCTTGGGTCTGCCGTAGGTTGGTGGGGGGAGAGTTCCAGGTCTTGGTGGCCAGGTGGGAGAAGGATCTGCCACTGACGGTCGTTTTTTGGATGCGAGGGAATGTGGCAAGCACGAGGCCAGTGGAGCGGAGCTGGCAGGTGGGGGTGTAGAAGCTGAGTCGTCTGTTGAGGTATGCTGAGCCGGTGTTGTGGAGAGACTTGTGCGCTTGGAGGAGGAGCTTGAATGTTACCTTCTTGTTGACGGAGAGCCAGTGCAGGTCTCTCAGGTGGGGTGTGATGTGGGTACACCGGGGGATGTCGAGGATCAGAAGTGCCGAGGCATTCTGGAAGCGTTGCAGTCGTCTCAGGAGCTTGGCCGACGTTCCTGCATAGAGGGCGTTTCCGTAATCCAGCCGGCTGGTGACGAGGGCCTGGGTGACTGTTTTTCTCATTTCTGAGGGGATCCACTTGAAGATCCTGTGGAGCATTTGGAGGTTGTTGAAGCAGGATGAGGCGACAGCATTGACCTGCTTAGTTGTGGAGAGGGTGGCGTCAAGGATGGCCCCTAGGTTGCGTGCGTGGTCGGTGGGTGTTGGTGCTGTTCCCAGTGTTGTCAGCCACCAAGAGGCTTCTCAGGCTAAGGGTGTGCGGCCGAGGATGAGGACCTCCGTCTTGCCTAAAATCAGCTTTAGTTGGCTGTTTTTCATCCATTTGGCGACGTCCTTCATGGAGGTTGGTTTTGGCGATGTGTTGGTCTTTAGTGAGGGAGATGATCAGTTGGGTGTCGTCGGCATAGTAGATGATGTTGAGGTCGTGCTGTCGGGCGACTTGGGCGAAGTGTGCCATGTAGATGTTGAACAGCATCGGGCTGAGGGATGAGCCCTGGTGTACACCACAGATGATCTCGGTGGCCTCGGAGTGGAAGGGGGGGAGTTCTGCCAGAGAAGAAGGATGTGGTCTAGTGCAGGGCCTTTTCTTGGATTCCGGCATCTTGTAAGCGTATTCGTAGGGTGTTGTGGCATACTGTGTCAGAGGCGGCTGACAGTTCCAGGAGGATCAGGGCCTCTGTTTCTCTGTTGTCAAGCAGGTTCCTGATGTCATTGGTGGCGGCGATGAGGGCAGTTTCGGTGGTGTGGTTGCTGCAGAAACCGGACTGGGATGGGTCCAGGATGTTGTTCTCCTCAAGGTAGCCAGTCAGTTGTTTGTTGACGATTTTCTCGGTGACCTTCACCGGGAACGGAAGCAAGGAGATGGATCGGAAGTTCTTGAGGTCCTTGGGGTCCGCCTTGGGTTTCTTGAGTAAGGCGTTGATCTCAGCGTCCTTCCAGCTCTCTGGGAAGGCTGCTGTCTCGAAGGAGATGTTGATTACTTTCCGGAGATTGGGTGCGATGGCTGTGCTGGCTTTGTTGAAGATGTGTTGAGGGCATGGGTCTAATGGTGATCCGGAATGGATGGTGTTCATGATCTTGCTGGTGTCCTCATCGTTGACTCCGGTCCAGGAGAGCAGGCGTTTGGTGCGGCTGTTGGTCGTGGGGGTGGAGGCTGTCTAGGTGGTCGTGGCACTGAAGTTGTCATAGATGTTGGTGATCTTGCTGTGGAAGAAGGTGTCCAGTAAGCCGCACAGGTCTTGGGAAGGCAGGAAGTCACTGGTATTGGAGCTGGGGTTGGAGAGTTCCTTTATGATGTTGAAGAGCTCTTTGCTGCTGTGTGCATTGTTATCTAGGTGGTACTTAAAGGAGGACCTCTTTGTGGCTCTGATGAGTTGATGGTGTCTGCCGGTGGCATTCTTGTGGGCTGTGTAGCTGTCAGATGATTGTTCGCGGAGCTAGTTCTTCTCCATTTTTTGGCATGTTCGTTTGAAGGCCTGCAGGTCTTTGGTAAACCAGGTGGCTTTATTGCTGGTGTAGCTGTTGGAGGGTGACTTGAGTGGGCGAGGGTGTTGGGGCAGTCTCCGACCTATTGGCTGTGGTTGCGGGCGGCAGGTCGAGTCGGTGGGTGGGTTCTGGGTGAGAGTGGTGGTTAGCTGGTCTTCGGTGACTTTGCTCCAGCAGCGTCGGGTGGGCTCTGGGTGAGGGTGGTGGTTAGCTGGTCTTCGGTGACTTTGCTCCAGCGACGTCAAGGCATCTGTTGAGTGGGGTGGTGCGTGGGGGCTTGCGGTGAAGATGGGGTCGAGCGTGTGGCCAGTGGCGTGGGTGGGTGTTGTCAAGAGCTGTCTGAAGTCGGCGAAGGAATTGCTGAACTGTGGTTGGGGACTGGGGGGTCTGTAGACGAGGGTTCCTGTGAGGGTGGTGTTGGGGTCAGTGTGGATCTGGAAGTGCATATGTTCGGCCATGCTGAGGGTGTCGCCTGTGTTGGTCGAGACTTTGAGAGTGTTTCTGTGGACGATGGCGATTCTAACCTCCTACTCCGTTGGTACAGTCTCTGCGGGCGATCTTGAAGCTTTCTGGGTTGGCTATGGCTATGTCGGGTGTTGAGGCGGGGTTCAGCCAGGTCTCTGTCAGGAAGGTGATGTCCGGGGTGATAGAGTCAAAAAGGTCCCAGAGTTCGATGGTGTGTTTGCGGGCGGAGCGGGTGTTGAGGAGGATGAGGTTGAGGTAGTTGGGTTCCTTGGTTGGTGGTTTGGCAGACAGGATGCTTGGGTGCGCTTCAGGGTGTCCCAGTAGCTGGTGTGTTCTTGGCTGGTGTTGAGTGCGTGGAGGTTTCTGGCATCGTAGCTTAGTCCGGTGTTGTTGCGTCCGCGGGCGCAAGGGGTTCTGTCGCTGGGCGCGGTCCAGGCGCGGACAGTCACAGACGGTCTTGCCTTAGGCGTGCCTTTGGTGCTATAAGAAGGGGAGGTGAGACGGAGGAGCAGCTGGGTGGGGGGAGATGAGCGAATGGGAACAGGGGGCGGGGCCACAGGGGATGCAGCAGCAGGACGCAGGAACGGCGAGGGGGCGTATGGGAAGGCAAAAACAAAAGCACAAGCAAAGGCAGGAAAAAGCACAATTAACAAAACAACAGTTTTTAAAACACGATTGAATGATAGTCACAAAGCAGACCAAGGCCTACCAGGTGGGCCTTGAACTCAGCAGAAGCTGGGGAGTAGCACGGGCACAGTCAGGTGGAGCTACATGGCGTGGGGAGCGACCTGCCTGGAAGCAGGGTCAAGGGTCATTCATTTAATTTAGTAATAGATATAATCGAGCATGTTTCACATCCCCACAACCATCGTTCATGGCCATTCAGACCTGTAAGTTTAACAATTTGCCCCATATTTGTCTGTGATTTGGTGGGCAGCCTCATGCCTCGTAAACAGATCTTTCTTGACTGGCACACCAGTCCACCCCTTTCTGCTATTTAGCCAGAGAGGGAGTGGCTGAGTCTTTCCAGGCCGCTTCAATGTCCCTATTGGCCACCAATGTGGCAGTCCCCAGGAATAGCTTATCATTGAGGGAACCGTCCAGCTCATCCATCACTCCCAGGAGAAGGGCACGAGGAGGAACAGTCCAACTCAGTATGCCACTCAATTCCTCAACAATCAACCCACAATAGCTGGAAAGGATAGTGCAGGACCAGACCACGTGATAGAAGTCAACTGGCTCCGCCTCACGATGTGGGCAGTTAGGGGTTGGGAGGAAGCCTGCTCTGTGAAGCCTCACAAGATTAAGATACGCACATTGAAGATAGGAAATTTGAATGCAACATAGTCTGGCTGACATGGTTAATACCCTGGTGAAGTATTTCGGGGTTCCCAAGGCCTACACGCTCCAGAGATTACCCACTTACACACAAGAACTGTTGGCACGGAAACTGTAAAAGGCAAAGAACAAGTTTATTAAGACCCCATGGGGTGGTGGTACACTCAAACAGCACCCTTCGGTAATGCAAGAGGTATCACACCGAACACCGGTGTGACCCCATTTTATATACACTTTTGGGGCAATAAAAGATAGGGCGGCACAGAGTTAAGACACAGTTTTAAGGACATATATGGTCATGTTTTGGAATACTGCCAGCTCATTGGAGGGTTTCAAACCCACTGGTCAGTTAGAAGCACATTCCTGAAGGTTTACGGGTCAGTGGGAACTGCGCATGTGTGGCTTGACCAGTACTAAAAATAGCCTGTTGCTGGGCAGACAAGAGTGGTCAGTGGAATGGACAAAGGACTAAAAGGGCACGTCAGCCACGAGGCCGCTCATGGTCTAAGATGGCCGCTGCAACATTTAAAATGGCGTTATCGTATATAGCCAAGTTAAGGAGGACAACGTGTAGGTTCAGCTAATCGCTAAGGCGAACAGGCCAATTACGACAGACGACCCTTTTAGCGTTTAGCTGAATCTACCTCATAATGAACATAGTCAGGATGTTCGTCCTCGATGTCTATTAACATAATTTGTGTCACCTCTTTGTGTAGCATCATTTTGTCATGGGCAAAAGCTCGTCGTGATGGTAGACAAGCCGATAGACACATTGAACATAAGGCTGGGCCACATTGAATACATAAGCATATAAAAAACATTGCTCCCACAAGTATACAGAGAATTGTCAATAGTTTCCAACCCCAGGTTGCAATCATGGACCAAAACCATCCTGAAAGTGTCCAAGTTCCATTGTCCGGGTGTATCTCAGCAGCTATTTTATGCAGCTTGGAAATAGCATCATATACAGATGGAGAATTATCCGGGACGTATACACAACAGCTGCTTCCGATAATTCTACATGCCCCCCCACGATCAGCCAAAACAACATCCAAAACCATCCGATTTTGGAGGGTGACGATTCTGTAAATCTGTAGTTCCTCGGTAATATTCCCCAGGGCAACAGCAGTGTCATTCGCAACAGCCTCGACAACGCGTGTCAGTCGTCTGATTTTCCGGCTGTTCAATGCAGCCCCCACAAAGGAGAATAGTCCCAGATTAAAATCCACATACTGTTGTAATGTAGTGTCCGTTTGATCAATGTCCTCTAGGGCAACAGTTCGTTTAACCCTGTTCAAAACGAAATCGTGGTACAGCGTGTAATCATTGTGGTACATTGGGGGGGCAATAAATACAGGAGGTAGCACAAACGATACATAGCACGTGCCCAACCATCCCACTGGAAGCTGATGGTACCCCTTCGTTCCACAGATAAAGTATGTATTTCGAGATGCAACAAATGAAATGCCATTCGGGCTATCAAACGTGAGAGTGATGTTACATTCACTTTTCCCCACTGCAATCGTGCCCTTGTTTCTAATACATAAATCGGCTTTTGTAGCAATGACATTTATGACATGAGCACTAGATACATTCACAATTCGCTGATTGCTATATACACGTGGGGCAGATACATTGTCAGGCCTGTACTCTTCCCATTCGAAACGTGTGCCCTCAGCCCGGGGAAACCCATCCTTGTCATGGGAACATACTTTATTCAAACGGAAAAGCACCCCCCCTTTAGTTGGCCATCTCAGAGTAAAGAGGAGGGTGTACCAGGCGTTACATGACCCATTGTGTGAAAACGGGAGTGGAATAAGTGGGGTGCCCCCTCTCTTCTGGTGCCCAGGCAACATTCCACACACCCAGCAGTTAGAGGTATTGGTCATATTATGCGTGTGATGAAGAATCTGAATGAAGCTGTTATTTAAATACGTTTGACGGTGGCGCTCTTCATGGAATGGTAATGTAAAGTGAAAATGTTCAGGCGGTGCCGGGATAGTCGGCAACAAATGTTCACGTACAGGCACCACAAGTTCGACTACCCAGGCCATAACAGCTATCACCACAACAGTTAGAACAAAGAGAAAGGCACCCAATATTTTCTTATCACGAGATGCCGTTGATGCCATAGTTCAAGAGAGTTTTGTGCAAAAGTCTCAAGTGACACAAATTGTTCACAAATTGTCCCAGATACACGTGCGTGTATACCTAAAAAAGAAAAATGCGGTGCTGAACTCCGAGGTAGCCGTTGTTTTCTTCTCCGGGCCAAGACGGGTGTCGCTACTCTGGCAGAACTGATCCCCCCCCCTTGGAATTCCCGGTTTCCGTTTCACAAACCTGGAGCGGTAACCAACCAGTCAAAAAGGGAACAAAAATCTTCTTATCGCGGTCGTAGATTGTAGCGCTCTCTTCCAGTAGCAGATTGGTCCGGGAAGGCTCCCTCCACTTCGGCCGACGTCACAGCTGGGCTCTTTTCTTTCTCCAAGATCTCCTTATAATCAGTCAACACAGCAGGAGTCACCAGATCCGGAGAGACACGGCGACAATGTGTCGAATGCACCCACCGTTTCCTGTTCGTCACTCGTACTGCGGTGCGGGTTGCCAGGAGGACCTGCTCGGGGCCCTTCCACCTGGGCTCCAGACTGCTTGCTCTTTCAAACGAACGGACCATCACATGGTCCCCAGGACGAAGATCGTGGCCCTCTCCGGTGGAGTTATCAGGAAGCGCTTCTCGAACCTGTTGATGAATAGAGAGTAAATCATTTGTTAATCGTGCCAAATAATCATTCATCATAACACAAGGCACATCATGTATTAATCGCGGCTTGGGCACCCCCCAGATATTCATAGGGCGGCCAAACACCACCTCATAGCGCGTAAGGCCGGTTCGTGAGTGGGGTACTGATCTGAGAGATAGTAGTGCCAGCGGCAGCGCATCTGGCCACTTCAATGATGTAGACGCCTCAATTTTGGCCAGCTTAAGCTTCAAGGTGGCATTGTACCGCTCGACCAAACCTGCTGACTGAGGGTGGAATACAGCGTGGAACTTTTGCTGAATCCCTAACCCCTTCAGTACATATTCCACAATCTTTCCAACAAAATGGGGCCCATTATCGCTCCACAAAAACTTACAAACTCCAAAGCGAGGAAAGAATTCTTTCAGCAACACCTTAGCTGTTGTCAAAGCCGTATTGTCTTTCGTGGGATAGGCCTCAACCCATTTGCTAAAAGCACACACCACCACTAAGACGTACTTCAGGTTATTGCAACGCTCGAGTTGGATGTAATCCATTTGAAGCACTTCAAACGGTGCAGAAGGTGGAACGACCCCTCCTTTCGGAGTATGGGTCCCCTTTCCAGGATTGTGTTGCAAGCATACCAGGCAGGTCTGCACTACTCTCTTTGCAGTATTTGCAATCTCAGGATGTTCCCAAACTCGTTGTAAAAGCCGAGTAATTGCAAGAGCTCCAACATGGGCCAGTCCATGTGTCATCTGGACCATCGCCTGCAAGTAGGCCGCAGGCAATTTCCACTTCTCCATGTCTTTGCTTCTCCAACAACCCTCGTCATCTAGTACCCCATCTACTGCCCAAGCCGCAA
This sequence comes from Lissotriton vulgaris, assembly GCF_964263255.1. Classification (NCBI taxonomy): domain Eukaryota; kingdom Metazoa; phylum Chordata; class Amphibia; order Caudata; family Salamandridae; genus Lissotriton; species Lissotriton vulgaris. Next base: position 8,538 of record NW_028249345.1, read on the forward strand.
GTTCAGATTCTGTGGCTGATTTTTGAATATCCCGTATCTCTGCTCTAGCATCACGCCATCGCTCAGCCTGTGATTGTACCACGTACATGGGGGAGCTAGTTCGGGACATAGCCGTTTGTCTTGCTATACTGTCTGCAAAGGCATTTCCTTGACCCACTCTATCCGTAATCTTTTTATGGGCACTGCACTTTACTATCGCTATTTTCTTAGGGCCAAGCAACGCATTTAGGAGATCACGCACTAGCTCTCCGTGCATGATGTGCTCTCCGTGTGATGTCAGAAACCCGCGTTCCCTCCAAAGAAGCCCGAAGTCGTGGGCCACTCCAAAGGCATACCGGCTGTCCGTGTCTATGTTCACACATAATCCGGCACTCAATTCACAGGCTCTTGTTAAGGCTATCAGCTCTGCTGCCTGAGCTGATTTTTGTGGTATCCTAGCTGTTTCTACCACTGTCTTAAGTGTCGTGATCGCATATGCTGCGGAAGTCGTGCCATCTGGCAGCCTTAGGCACGATCCATCAACCCACAGTTCCCCATCCACATCTGGAAGTGGCACATCCTGCAAGTCAACACGACCCTTTGTCTGTTCCTCGGTCAGGAAAACACAATCATGATGTTTTTCTTCCTGACCCTCCTCGGCCGGATAGGGCAATAAAGTGGCAGGGTTCAAAGTAGCGCATCTTTTCAATGTAATATGTGGCGCCAAGAGTGTCAGCTCGTATCCTGTTAGCCGTGCACTCGTAAGATATTGGGTCTTGGTTTGGTTTAACAGGGCGTCTACTGCGTGAGGAACTAATACCAACAATTTGTGTGATAACACTATTCCCTCACTCTGTCGTATGGCTACCGCAGTTGCTGCTACCGCTCGAAAACACCCTGGCAACCCTCGTGCTACAGGGTCCAAAATTGCAGAGAAATATGCACATGGTCTCTGCTTATCCCCGTGTAATTGCACTAACACTGACAACGCGCACCCATCATTCTCGTGCACGTACAATGTAAAAAGTTTCGTATAGTCTGGTGTACCTAACACGGGTGCGGAGCAAAGGGCCTGCCTCAACTGCTCAAAAGCTTTCTGACATTCGTCTGTCCACTCAAGAGGCATTGGTGTGGCTTTGGACAGTAATGCTAGCAATGGTTTTATGATATGCGAAAAACCCATGATCCATTGCCTACGAAAAGATGTCAACCCTATAAAGGCACGTACATCTCTCTGGGTGCGGAGGACTGGTGTGTCTAAAATTGCTTGAATTCGATCAGATGTTAATGCACGCCCCTCCTTAGACAACAGATGACCAAGGTATGTCACCTGGGGTCTACAGTATTGGAGCTTCTTCTTCGAAACCTTGTGATTGTTTTGCGCCAAAAAGGAAAGCAACGCAAGTGTACTCTGTTCACATTGTGCATAGGAGTCAGCGGCAAGCAGAAGGTCATCCACATACTGGATGAGCGCTACGCCGGACTGCAATTTAAACGAATCTAGCTGCCTTTTCAAAGCCTGGCTATAGATGCTAGGACTTTCAGTATATCCTTGGGGAACACGGCAAAATCTATACGATTTATTATTGAGCGTAAAACCAAACAGATATCTGCTATCAGGATGAACAGGGATGGAAAAGAACGCATTCTTTAAGTCAATAACGGTAAAGGTGGTGGCTGTCGGTGGAACTAAGGTGAGCAAAGTTGTAATATCAGACACCACCGGATATTGGGGAATGACAATTTTATTAATCTCTCGCAAATCGATAATAAATCGATAGATCTTGCCATCAGTGTCTCTCTTAAGAATCGGTAGAATAGGGCTGTTACAAACATTATAAGGGACCTCCTCCACCACCCCCGCAGAAATCAAATCCTGAACAATATGACTCAGTGCAATTTCACCTTCTCTCGAAATCTTATACTGTGGCACTCGTGGTAGAGGAGCCCCCTCCTTAACAGTAATGTGTATTGGTGGAATGCGCATCTCTCCCACATCCGTATCTGAGGTCGCCCACAACGTGTGCGGCAGGGAGGCCAAAGCGGGGATGTCTAAAATGGCATAAAATCTGTCAGGGTCAGGGCAATCATCAGGGTCAGGGTAATTATCGTTCAGAATAACCCGCACTCCCTCTGGAGCGCAGCGTATTGTCGCTCGAAAATATTTAAGCAAATCAATCCCCAGGATATTGTCTGGGGTATGGGGTGATAACAAAAATTGACCAAAGCTAAAATATTTGTCAATGCATAGTGCAAGGGGCTTGGACAATGGGCTGGGGGAGGGTGTGCCATCAAACCCTACACACGTAATCATTTCGCCAGACAGGGGAGCCCTCGGAACCAAGTTTTTCGACAGAGCGCTACGAGTAGCTCCTGTGTCGACTAGAAATTGATCAGTAGAACCCAAAATACCCGCTGTTACATATGGACCTTGCTGATCTACTGGCACTTCAACTGATTCCTTACCCCATCCTACGCAATCCTATGCATGCACATAATCCTGATGCTCCACATTCTCTCCTTCCGATATCTGATATTGATTCCGTCTATCAAACGCATTTCGTTCGTCCTGGCCACGGCCCCTCTCCTCAATCTGTCTACGATCACCTCCGCTACCCCTCGCTCCAGTATAACCTCCTCTCGACCTTCCACTTCCTCGACCACGCTGACTACGCTGTTCACGAAGTACCGGACAATCTTCGGCCCAATGCCCAAACTCCTTACAATAAGCACACTGATCCTCCGCAATGTCCGTACGACCATACGACGCGTTTCCTCCACCCCGCCTACCTCTCTCATTCCCTCTACCCTGTGTTCCCCGAACCTGCGCCAACATCACCTTCGTTTTCAATTCCTTCGCCTTTTTCTCTACACTTTCTTTAGCCTCCACTTCCTGCCGCTCATAATACTGAGCCATAGTCAATAAAGACGCAGGGGTCGCCGTGGCCCAGGAACTTTCACTCAACTTCAATCGCTTTGCAATCTCTGGAAGGAGATTAGCTACATACTTATCTACAAACAAATGCCGACCCGTATCATCTGTTAAAGATTGACCACTGTAATCATGAAAAGCTTCCTCGAAGCGTGTAAAGAAATCTGAAACCGTTTCATCGGGTTTCTGCTTGCACGATGTCAGCATAGTCCAATCAATCTTTTTGGAGGGAACAAGCGTTTTTAATTTAATCAGAATAGCTGCCGGGAGATCTAGAATTAACTGACAAGGCTTACATGCTGGTTCCCTGTCTAAATCTGCAGCATTAATTTCTTTCCATGTGCCCCCCAATATCGTTTCATCATTATTTTTACGAATTTGCCGCCACATATCAGGTGGCAGAATTAACCCAAAGAACAAATCTATGTCCACAAGAGTCATCACACAAGACGAAATAGCCCCTTCCACCCCTTCATAAAATGCCGCCGGATTTTTTCGAAGATCAGGTAACGAATTTTTCAACGCCATAACATCTGCTCTATTCCACGGCGTATATACCCAATTATACACAAAATACCCTTTCGCATCCTTTGACGATTTATCATCATCCGTACCTTCCCCTTTTGGCGGAACATACAGAGGTGCGGCTTCCCGCATAGGCATAACATGCAACGCAGAACTCTTATCTGAACCACGGAGAGAACACTCCTTAGCCCGCCCATTATTCTCCGATTCGGACTCCTTTTGCCTCCGCTTCCGTTCCTCCCGCAATTGGGTTGTCTCATCCCGCAGCTTGATCAATTGCTTGAACAGGTCATCAACATCTGAAAGATCAAAATCACCTTTAGCTAAATTCTCACGATGCACCGACAACACTTTAGGCTCTAACGTATCAGAAAGATCACGATATGCAGTTACAACTTCATCCGCCAGACTGGACAGAAAATACATTAATTCAAGATCCGACCACCCTTTCTTTTCTGTTAACAACTGCTCCTGAGTAACACAATGCTTATTCACTTTACGGGCCCAACTACGTAAATGAGCGGACCTCTCCGCAGTAAACCTGAGAGCCGATACCCCCTTCTTGCTCAACGAATCCCGTCCATCACCCTCGGGATCTGCAGCCGGAGCCGTCGGCGGAACGTACGGAGGTGGTGACCGATCTAACAAAGAAAAATCATCAATTTCATTATTAAGGACAGGATAGAGTGGTCGACGAATAGGAAATTGACCAGTCGTTTGCAAGTTACGTTCCCGTTCCTCCCTTTCTTTCTTCTCCTGAGCCTCCTTTTCCTCAAGCTGTAAAGCCTTATCCCGAGCAGCCTTGCGCTGCTCTTTGTCCGCCAAGGCAACCTCACGCTTCATTCGCTCACGCGCCGCTTTCTCCCACATTCGCACACAGTCAAACATGTTTTGTCTAGACCTACGTTGAAACATACATTGCTCTACAAATTGTATTTTACTCAAATCATACGACCCGTGTAGAGGCCATTGCAATTCAGAATCGGCCTTGGTGTATTTATGCCATAATTTACTGTACATAATAGGGGGAAGGCCAAACTTTATATACATGTCCCTATTTGGAGTTCCCTCTGGGGGAGCCGGCTGTGATTCCGCTAACCTAATTGAGGTACCCTCACCAAAACAACACATTCCTCGGAGTGTGCTAAAAACAGGCATGTTCAAAAGGTATCACGAAAGCGTGACACCAGACAAAATGGCACTTACAGTTCTCCACACGATTGTGCCGCTCAAAGGAAAAAAACAAAGTTAGAGAAACATCTCTACATGCCTGCCTATGTGAAGTGCACTACACATATAAGTTCAAAGATCACAAATTCACAATGTTAGCTAACTCAAATCAAAGATCATAGGACTTCGGCAAGCGTCCGAGGACTACCTTACCGATCACAAAGCACAGATTTTCAGTAAGCGTCCGAAGACTACCGTACCGAACACAAATCGTAGGACTTCAGTAAGAGTCCGAAGACTACCTTACCGAACACAAAGCTTACCAAATTCTCAAATGTCCAGATTCCAACTGCCAAGGTCTTGTAAACCAAATCAGCCAAACGGCACTCTCTCGGCGATGCAGACACTTCGGAAACTCAGTCGGAGACCGGCGCCACCTGGAAGGTCAGATCGGAAGGAAAGGAAAAACACCGTGGCAGCCAAGACTCGGGTCACTCGTGGCAGCGCGCGTCCATGGCGAGTTTCCAAGCCTTCGTCACGACCTCTCCTTCGGGCATCCGAGTCGCCGATGAGTCCCTTCGTGGTCGCCAATTGAAGTATTTCGGGGTTCCCAAGGCCTACACGCTCCAGAGATTACCCACTTACACACAAGAACTGTTGGCACGGAAACTGTAAAAGGCAAAGAACAAGTTTATTAAGACCCCATGGGGTGGTGGTACACTCAAACAGCACCCTTCGGTAATGCAAGAGGTATCACACCGAACACCGGTGTGACCCCATTTTATATACACTTTTGGGGCAATAAAAGATAGGGCGGCACAGAGTTAAGACACAGTTTTAAGGACATATATGGTCATGTTTTGGAATACTGCCAGCTCATTGGAGGGTTTCAAACCCACTGGTCAGTTAGAAGCACATTCCTGAAGGTTTACGGGTCAGTGGGAACTGCGCATGTGTGGCTTGACCAGTACTAAAAATAGCCTGTTGCTGGGCAGACAAGAGTGGTCAGTGGAACGGACAAAGGACTAAAAGGGCACGTCAGCCACGAGGCCGCTCATGGTCTAAGATGGCCGCTGCAACATTTAAAATGGCGTTATCGTATATAGCCAAGTTAAGGAGGACAACGTGTAGGTTCAGCTAATCGCTAAGGCGAACAGGCCAATTACGACACTGGGTGCCATCAGTGTATCTCTCTAGTCTTCTTCATTCAATTTGCCAACTCACTGTTCCCATCTGATCCTAAGGAGGTCTTGAGTGGACGGGGTGTTGTTTATCAGTGATCAGTATATTTGAGATATTCCCCCTTCCTTAGATCCCCCATGAGGAGCATAGCTTCTATATTGCTAAACTCCAAAACTTCGGAGCGATCTGGAATGTGGGAGGTCAACGCATGGACAAAGTGGAGGTATCTGTAAAATTAGGTGGGTTGTAGAGAATGTTTGCTGCAGCTCTTGGGAGTAGGACAAGTGTCTACCCCTCCAGACATCCCCTAAACGAGTGATACTGATGAGATCCCATTTGTGGAAATCCTCTAGTGCCCAAACGTCCCACAGCCATGTGCAGTGACATAGGTGTGTCTGTAGTATAATCCTGCGGTCCCATTGATTGGGCTGCAGCACTGATCGCCATGCTAGGAAAGTTGTCCAGGTGACTGCTGGCAAAGTGTTAGAAACTGGGGCCCCAAACAGCATGGCCTGGATCTGCGGGAATCCGAGGATTCCCAATTCTAGCAGATGAACCAGATCCGACCAGCCACTATTGAACCAGTCATGGATCCCCAGGAGGTGGGTGTCCAGGTAGTACAGGAAGGGGTTTGTTGGTCCCATTCCCCCATTGTATAGGGGCCATTGACAATGTGGGAGATCAGGAATGAGGTCGTGAGCACACCATTTAGTCTTCTCAACCAGCTGCGAGGGAGGTGGAGGGGACGATTCTGGAGCACATACAGGATGAGGGGCAGAAGCATCATTTTGAACAGGGCGATCCTGTCAAGGGGGTTGCGCGGAAATGATTGCCACCGATGGAGATCATCTTTGGTATGTTTGAGTAGCAGGCTGACATTGAGGGTCCAAGTCAGCTCTGGGAGAAGGGCCACTTATAGACCAAGGTATTTAAAGTAGCTTATTATTGGGGAATGTTTGTTTGCAGGTCCACACACTCCAGCAAGGTGTGGAGGGGCACCAAATTGGATTTAGTTGTGGTAAGATGTAAGCCCGATGTTCCCCCAAAAGATTGGATTATCTAAAGGCATTGTGATTCCAAATGGGCCGGGTCAGCCAAACAAAGGTGAGCATCATCTGCATATAGGTTGATTTAGTCTTCACGGGAACCATTCCAATGCCACCCCTGTATCTGCTCATCTGCACATTATACAGGCCAAAGCCTCTATCGCTAGAGCAAACAGGAGAGGAGCGAGGGGGCATCCCTAATGTGTTCCCCTTCTGATGAGGAAGGCGTCTGACAATGTCCTATTCACTAGGACCTTGGCAGACTTCTTGAAGTGCAGGACTCCCATCAGTTTCCGGTAATGAGGACCAAACTCCACCCTCTCCAATACACTCCCCAAGAAGCTCCAGTCAACCGTACCGAAGACCTTTTCAAGGTCAAGTAGCAAAAATGCTAAATATGGCATGAGAAGATGGCGGGAAAGGTGCCTTTCTCCACCACCTCGTGAAACAGGACATAGAGCCTTGGGATCAAAATCTCCCAAAACGCTACATAGTATTCCACTGGCAGCCAGTCCGGGGGTCGTGGGGGTGGCCAATGCCGAGATCGCTTCTCCGATCTCCTTGGGAGTAATGGGCTCTTCCAAGGCCTTAGCTTCTCTGTCCGGGAGCTGTGGAAGGGGGACACTCTGCAGAAAGAGGGAGCCCGCGGCTGACTTGGTGGGTGGTCTGCTCTGTACAGCCCGGCATAATAGTTTGCAAAGGTCTCTGCAATATCTGCGGGGGTGCATGAGACCTGCCCCCAGGGGTCTCGAAACTCAGGGACTATCCAGTTGGCAAGGCGGTGAGTAGCGAGGCAATGAAGCAATTTGCCATTCTTTTCTCCCCAAACATATCACCTACCTTCCCAATCAGAATTGTCATTCCGCAAGTCCCTGAAGACCCATCTGTTTTCCCTCTAACATCCTCTTGTGCCCTCCTTTTTCAAAGTTTTCAGCGCCGGGACGCCCCGTTGGTGTAGCTGTGCGCTCTAAAGTACACAAATAAATAATAAATAAATAAACATAAACTCAGGCCACCGAAGAACACCATATCATCTTGGCAGATTCAAGGGAGAATGTCCTAATCTCTTCCTGTACAAAGTTAAGTTGCCAGTGTTTTGCTTCTGCATTCATTGTGACTACCACCATTTCTAGGCAGAGGTCTCTGGCCTCTAGTTGGGAGAGATGGTGGTCTGGGTCCGCCGTCTATGACTTAGGGAACCCCTTGGCGTACTCATGGATTGTGGCCTTACCCACTTCCCAAAATGTGACCTGGAGTGTCCTCGTTGGTGCAAAAGTATTGCTTCAGAGCTTCATGAATCGCATGTTTATGTTAGCGGTCCTCATGGAACAATGCGTTCAACCTCCATATAGAGTGGGGAGCGCCCGTGGGCCCCCTATCTGCAGCAGGAGTGGGGAATTATCTGATCCGCCTTACGCCAATGTTTGGATCTATAATCTGGGGTTGGCATGAAAATGAGGTCAATGCAGGAGTGAGTATTATGTGCGGCCAATACATGGCGCACGTCCAGGATTTAATCCAGTCTTCAATGAAGGTATGCATCTTCAGGAAACACACTAGGCACAGATTATTGTGATGCTATTGATTCTCAGCATCCTCTGCTCATCTATAAAGGTCAGATATATGGGATAGGCGCTGCTTTAATTGTGCTTTCAGGGTGAAGACGTAGTCTTCAACCTCCGAGATGTGAGATTTCGTTTCTGTGATGCGAGCGGTTGCATTTCAGAGGTCCTGCCGAGTGAGGGCCATATCCACCCGCACCTTGCTGATCTTGGTCTCCATTGACTCCTGGCAGGTCTTGATGGCCTGGAAAGTGGTGGCCAGGTCACCTTCTGAGTGGGAAACCACAGGAGATGCAGTCTCAACATGTCCGGGTGCTATTAATTGCGTACTGTTCCATCTGGGTCTGAGTCGCCGCTGGTTTAGCCCTTCTCTCCGTCCCCATGGTTGTTCTGTCTCTTCAATGGAGTGATCAGTAGAGAGGTGTGGCTCACTGGTTAGAGGCGGCAGACCCGGAGGCTGAGAACGGCCCGGGACCAGGGTTCGATTCCCGACGCGGCAGGGTCGAGGACCAGGGTCAGCGGACTGATAATTCTCGCCTCGGTGCCCACTTTGGGCAGTGATCACACTCGGTAACTCTGGGCATTAAGCTTGCCTCATCTCTACAACGGCCCCCCACAGACGCCGGGGATGCCTGGCTTCACCTTGGAGATACCCAGCATGGGACCATCTCACAGGGAAAGCCAGGACGGGTTCCCCAGCGGTCATTCGCGCCAGGATACTCCGGCAGTAATTGAGCGCGCTACAAAACACCTTACAAAACACCTTACATCTGCCCCTTCACGCACTTGTCGCTTGGGTAAAGGAGATGTTGGCCAGTATATCCATGCGGGAGGGTCTCACTGTCCCAGGCAGGTCTCAGCAGGCTGTGGAGGCGAGGGTGCCCGGGCCACAATGTCTATCCACTCAGGTCCTCCCTCCTAATTGGGATTTAAAGACTAGGAGACTCAGGTACAGATACCCTGCGCCAAGGGGGTAACCGGCAAACCTCCTTTGATGGCGCACTGGACCTAGTGAGTGCTCATATGCACAGGATCAGGGAGCCATCCCCCCATGGGCCGTGCCTCATATCTCGCTCATCTGCTGCCTCCAGAAGGGAAACCGCCGGGTGGGGGCTGATGTAGTACCCATCCACCTCTTGCAGTCACACACCCCGGGTTCAGACCCGCAGCTGGGCGCAGCACCGCTCCGGTGTCTTCCATCAGCCAATGCGGATACGAGGGAGCCGAGAGAAGATGCTGTCCCAGCCTCGCTCCCTCTGTGGGACTTTATGCAGTGGGAGGGAGGAGATCCTACTTATGGGCAGGTGAGTCCGGGCGGTCGCTGGCCGAATTGCAAGCGCTCACCTGCATCAATCCTGATGCTGTCAGGGATTGCAGCAGCAGGGACTAGTATGGGCCCCCTATCATTCCAGGCACCCACCCACTGAGACTGTAGCAGGCAACACGCCAAGGACCAGCAGCTGAGTCCTACCTATTGCAGGTTGAGAGCCACAGGGCCACTGCAAGTCACTGTCATTCCATCCAGAGGGTGAAGTTTTCTGGCCACTCGGGCATCTATGACACTGGGCTCGGGCCCTCCAATTGCTGGCGAGGCAGCACTCTCAGAGTCTAAGTGGAAGTTGGGGGAGTCAGGGCCCGATCTTGGAGGGGCCTAACGTTGTGTCCCCAGGGGGATATGCATTAGTCAGTGGAGCGATCCACACTTCGCACCACACAGGCACACCCCCTCAGGTGCTCTGCTAATCGCAGGACGACCTTCTCTACAAAGTCCATGTACCATGGCTCCCCCGAGCTCCCAGAACTGCTCAGGACAATCTCACGAACGGAGCGACACGCCTCTGGAGCAGTCAGCCAGACCACAGGGTCTCCGACACACTCCTCTACCATGGGACAACTGCCACCAGAGTCACTGAATCGGCTTCTAGGTGAGGAGCCGGGCAGCCGCCTTCTTGACTCGCCCAGGGTTGAACATCGGGTCACCGTCACCAGCTCCCCTGCCCACCATAAGTGTTTGTTTGTCGGCGGGCTGCTGCACAATGAGGGGTCTCAAAGCAGGAAGTGCTACAGTTGGAAGGATGCCGCTGGATAGAGTTCAGGATAGAGACAGATCCTAAAGGGGCCGGAAGCACTCTTAGAGGGTGACCGCCATCTTGGCTAGCCAAGCCACGCCCACTTCATTCATTTTAATTTACAGTCAGCCACCCTGAACTGTAGATGTGCTGCTATTCATCATGGCTGAAAGACACTAACATTGACCATGTTAATAGCTCTTGGATTGCCAAGACCTATTGGCTTTGCCAATGCTTGTTATCATATTAGCCTCAAGAGACTGCTGAATGCTCAGCGCCAGGCAGCTTGGGAGCTCATTAGCATGGAGATCAGTACTTCTTTGGTATGGGGTGGGAGTTCTTCGTGTGTTTGTGTGGCTTATTCATCCCCTCACCTTGCTGCATTTTGTAGCTCTATTAGACAATACTTGTCTTTCCTCCCACTTCAGTTGTATCTTGTAGCTGGATTCTGAAATCACACATCTTGCACTTTGTTAATGTTTTATGGGTCCACTGGTTTAAGATGTAAGTTCATTGTTCCTTTATAAGCCCTGCACTTCCCCAAAAGGATATAGCTGAAGACACTCATGCCCAGTCCTGCCCGCCTATTCCGTGGCCCACATATTTTTGATGCCTGGTCCTTCCCCCTTACATAGAATAATTTCACAGACTCCCCCACCTCACACTCACACATAAAGTTAAAATTTGTTCTTGTACTTAAGTCATGTTTATGTTGGTCAGCCACCTTATGCACTGTATTGCAGTGTTTCTGATTTTATCCGAATACACATGCGCAGTGGAAAATATTGCATGTGAGCCAAATGTTTCTAGTGAGGTGGAACGGAACATCTTGAGGGCAAAGCCCCATAACCATGCTGTTTGATTCTATTTTTTTCTTGCTCTAAAACAAAAGGTTAAATGTCTTTCTATATTAAACACTTTAATGAACTTTCTGTGTGGGCGAGGGGGTTATATATCATTCAAGGTATATGATAAAAATGATGTGGGCACAGTGGGCAGATTCCTGTTACTTTCTTAAATGATCATAATTGCCATTGCACTTACGTTTAGTTCTTCCTTTCTATGCACATGTTACAAGTACTCTTGCAAAAGCCAGTTTGTGAGGTGGCAAACTTTTTGAGGCCTCAGCTCTGTGTCTGTTTCTGTGTCTCTTTTAGTGCACTTTGTGCTCTAGTCTGTTCACTATCTGGCAGTTCTCCTGTGAGCTGTCCTTCTCTACAACCTTCGCCGCCCATTTCAAGCAAACATTCCCACTCCAAAGAATAGGACACAACACTTAAGATGTGGCCCTTCCCTCCCAGAATTGGAAGAAATGTTAAAAGAGGGAACTTGCTGCAATACCCCTAGCCAGATCAGCGTTGATTTGAATGGTGCAGCAGATGTAGTGGCACTGGGGCCAAAAGCTCCGGAGAACCAACTAAACCAATAGTATTGCTACATTGTACTACTAAAAAAGACAGTCACAAGAGCAGTTATCTAGCAGGCAATAGTGTCATGATTTGAATGGTGCAGCAGGCACAGAAGCACCAGGACCAAAAGCTCTAGGCATCCTACTAAACACCTAATATTGCTATATTTTACTACTAAACAGGCAGTGACAAGTGCAGTTTACTTTCAGACAACAGGGTCATGCTTTGAATGGTGCAGCAGGTGCAGTGGCACTGGGCCCAGCCACTGTCAAAACTCCTCTAAACACCTAATATTTCTGTATTTCACTGCCAAGCAGGCAGAAACAGTTGCAGTTATTTTGCAGTTAAAAGGAGCTTGATTTAAATGGTGCAGTGGCACCGGGGCCAACAGTTTTAGAGACCACACTAAAAGCAGAGTTATGCTAAATTCTACTACAAAACAAGCAGTCACAAGTGCAGCAATCTAGCAGGCACTAGGGCCATGATTTCAATGGTGCTGCAGGGCCGGTGGCACTGGGGACAAAAGTTGTCATAACTCATCTAAACACCTAATATTGCCATATTTAACTAATAAATAAGAAGTCACAAGTGTAGTTACCTTTCAGACCAGTGCCGCCAATGCGACAAAATCTTTGATGCATTGGCGCCACTGTCAGTACGTCGGGCCTGATTCGCAAAGGATACTTAGACATTTGGTCTAAACTTAGAACAAATGTCTAAATTTATTACTTTGGGAATTTACAAATGGCATTTACAAGTACTATCTTTATGGCCTCACTCGGTCTGAATCTCTGCCCTGAGAGGGGTCATAAAGATAGCACTCTAAGGGGGTCATTATGATTGCGGATTTTCCGCATCCTCGGGGCCGGCGGAAGCCACCGCCGGCCCCGAGGATGCGGAAAATCCGCTGCGGATTGACCAAAGACCCACCGCCAGATTAGGATGGCTGGTGGGTCCTGGTTTCCGTCCGCAGCTTTTCCGCCGCGGTCGGATTACAACCGCGGCGGAAAAGCTCTAATATGGTGACGGTGTCTTCCAGACACCGTCCACCATATTAGGATGGCCAGTAAAGTATGCTTTTCCGCGGCAGGTTTTCCGCCGCGGAAAAGCATACGGAACTTCACTGCGGGGGCCCGTTGTGGGCCCCCTAGGTGAAGGGGGGGGGTGGGGGGTGCACATGGGGGGTACCTGTGGTACCCCCCTGCATTTGCATGCAGAAAGCGGCAGGCACCGCGCGGTGCCTGCCTCTTTCTGCATGCAAATGCAATGCGTGCATTTTTAACATTGCCGCGGGTGCAGCTTGAAGCTGCACCCGCGGCAATGTTAATAATAGAGGATGTGACCGCCAGGGTGGCGGTCACATCCTAATTGCACAGGAGGGAACTCCGCATGCCATGCGGAGGTTCCCTCCTGCTCTGGGGGACTGCTCTTGCGTCCGTCCGCGATCCTAATCGACCCCTTAATGTTGTGTAGTTCCTAGTAGTCCCCCAGGACCTGCGTGTTTTGGATGACATAAACTGAGGGCTTGATGTCCCACCTGCTTCTGGACACCCCCACACGATCTGTCAGGCATTAGACCAGCTAGCTCTACAGTGCCACTACCACCCCCCTGTATCCTACATTGGAGTAGGTAATCTCTGGCAACCACTGAACATGATAACCCTGATTCCTCAGGGATTCGTGGAAAACAGTACAGTACAGTTCGCTCAGACACTCGTGCTTGCTTTCTTTGCGAAAATACACAGGATGGCAACTAAGACGTTTCAATAAGAATTTATTGGTCCAGCGACAGCCTTGTGTAAAACATATGTGCTGCAACAATCAGGAGAAAGAAACATACAAAAGAGATTGATAGTACGAATATAGTGAATAGTAGAGACATTTCTACCATAGTGCTAAGAAGATGAACAGAAACAGTTCAGATGAAAACAGTAGCACTTGCAAATTTCTAAAATGCACGCTCTAAGCAATTTTCTGAAATGTAGCTAGCCTAACCTTGATGTGTAGGTGTATATGCACATAGATATGTGCCTCTGTGGCCAATAAACCTGTAGGGAAGAACCAGCCCCCTCACCTGATGGTTTGAAACAAAGTACCCCCTCTCTGCGTCGAGAATGACAACCGTCAAGGGATGTCAGACCTCTGCTTGTGTGAGATATGGCATGCAGGACCCCAGTCTCAGCTTGGAAGGATTTCCCCTCTAATTTGGGGGAAGGGGTTTAGGGTCTGTTTTACTAAAGTGGTCACTCCAAGTTTTTGTTTAGAATTGATGTTTTTAAAACAACCATGGATGTTTTGAAAGCAATCATAAATATTTTGAAAGCAATCACCAATGCTTTTCTAAACAAGTGTGATCATGCACAGCTGACCGTTGGCCAATGATGCAAAAAGTGGTGACGCTTGTACAGAATAAATCTGCGGTGCCTGGAGACATGTTTATGTACATCAGTACAGTGATTCTGATAGAAGACTAAGGGCCCGATGTAGGTAAATCTAATTTACCACTTCTAAAATACCGAATCATACCGATTCGGTATTTAAGAAGTGGTAAATTAGAGGGGGGGGGGGAAATGTAGCTAATTCTGATTCGGTAAATACCGAATCTGTAATATTCGGTATTTACCGATTCTGTAAATACCGAATCGCTATCCCCCATTGATTCCTATGGCCCTTGAAGCCCATAGGAATCAATGTGGAATACCGAATCGGTATTTACCGATTCGGTAATTACCTATTTTTGCAAGGGTGAAGGGGGTGTCACTTTGACACCCTCTAGCACCCCAATTACAGGTTTGTGTGCCATGTGGCACACATACATGCCCTATGGGCATGTCTGTGTGTCACATGGCACAGGTGTGCATGCACAGATGTGCATGCACACCTGGATTCGGTATTTTACCACCCAATTGGATTGGGTGGTAAAATACCGATTCTTAAAGCCCTGTGGCACTCTGACATGTTTCAGAAAAGGGGGTGGTGATGGACAGAGTTTCTGAATTAAGCAGAATACTCCTACCCAGTCAAAAGATCAGGGCTTGATCCATCACCGTTTTTTAGCTCACTGCACCATCCCAGCTCAGAACCTGGCTACATGCAAATTAGTCTGTCCCTGTCCCAGTGCATTATGGGAACAGGGCAAACCAAACTACCAAGCCAATTCTTTCACTGGGAAGGAAACAAGCTTCCGGGGACCGGTTTCTGGCATTACAGCTGTCATCGGCCCGGCTTGCTTGAATCCTGATGGTGCAATGAGCAAGGGACTCACATCTGAGTATACACTTCCACGCTTATGGTGGACAAAACGATTCAGAAAAGGGGGTGGTGATGGACAGAGTTTCTGAATTAAGCAGAATACTCCTACCCAGTCAACAGATCAGGGCTTGATCCATCACCATTTTTTAGCTCACTGCACCATCCCAGCTCAGAACCTGGCTACATGCAAATTAGTCTGTCCCTGTCCCAGTGCATTATGTGAACAGGGCAAACCAAACTACCAAGCCAATTCTTTCACTGGGAAGGAAACAAGCTTCCGGGGACCGGTTTCTGGCATTACAGCCGTCATCGGCCCGGCTTGCTTGAATCCTGATGGTGCAATGAGCAAGGGACTCACATCTGAGTATACCCTTCCACGCTTATGGTGGACAAAACGATTCAGAAAAGGGGGTGGTGATGGACAGAGTTTCTGAATTAAGCAGAATACTCCTACCCAGTCAACAGATCAGGGCTTGATCGATCACCGTTTTTTAGCTCACTGCACCATCCCAGCTCAGAACCTGGCTACATGCAAATTAGTCTGTCCCTGTCCCAGTGCATTTTGGGAACAGGGCAAACCAAATTACCAAGCCAATTCTTTAACTGGGAAGGAAACGAGCTTCCGGGGACCGGTTTCTGGCATTACAGCCGTCTTCGGCCCGGCTTGCTTGATGAATGGATGAGCAGAATCAAATTGCATAGAACTATCTATAAGAGAAAACTAATAATCAACTTTTAAA